>NW_022146733.1:169135-175700 GCF_002938485.1 Sitophilus oryzae | reverse complement strand
GCCGCCGCTATGCAAATTCCTTTAATGCATTTTTAATTACGAAGGAGGGTTTTTTCTTCAGACCTTGTTAATCGGAGCGTGGTCCGTTAGACAAACAAGGCCTCGGCCCGTCTAGCGTGACGGGCCGTTTTGGCCTCTCTTTATTTATCCTTTACAATGGCGGAACGGGAAAAAAAGAAGAGGCGGAGAACGAAAAAGAAGAAAAATGGTGTTGTACGGAGGCTTAAAACTGGCATGCCATAGGCGGTTGTTTGAAAACTTAAAGGTTGCAGTTCGTTTTGTAGTTCGTTAGAGAAATTCTATAATAAATGTGTGAAACGCATCTCTTTCATTTTATAATGAATATTATTTAATGTAAATAATAACTGACCGAGCTATCTTAGAATCGCCTAACAGTGACTTGAAGTTTGTATTAGTGAAAATATGAGTAAGTTTGTAAAAATTTGAAAATTTTTGGGCTAAGAAATTCTTCCTTCAATTTTAAGCAATAATCGTAATACACAATGTACATAAATTGAAGAATTGAAATGTTAAACTTAAATTTGGTAATTTCCAGACCTGATAATATAATCTCATTTTATACATAAATAAATAAACTATAAATGCTAACTTTAGAATTAATGTCAAATATTATTAAGTATCACAGTTTGGCAAAGGCAGAATAGCATAGTTAAATGAAACTGAACATATCGAAATTAATTAAATCAAATTGTTTAAGTGTTATTTTCAAAAGTCAATAATTCGGAAACTGTTGGTGTGAGGGACATTGGGTGTATTTCGATTTTTGCTTAGAATTGAAGGAAGGACCGAAATCTGCAATGATATATAGGGGGTTCTATTTAAAAAATTGAAATAACTATGTGCCACGACTTTATGACCGACCCTGTATCCATGAATTTGTTACTCGCTAATAGATATTTAAAAATCCTATAACTTTTGTATTTAACTTTTTGCGGTACCTCCTATATTTTGCCAAATAATCGACCGTTTCCATACATAACAGCGACCCTGTATATAAATTACTGAATATGATTATAGTTACATTTAAAGTATACTGATTGTACATTGTTATTCCTATACACTTTTTCAAGCATGTCCTTTAAATCCATCAATTTTTTTCCTTCCTTAATTGTTAGTAAGAAGTTTCACTTTTTACTAGGAAGAGTATCCAAAATAGTAAAAAATAATAAAAATGTTAAATATTAGTTAGTATATTAAATTCACATTGATATCGATTTCTGTCTCGATGCCGGTATCTCTCCCGCAGCCTGTCATTACCAGCCCGCCCGTATCTGTCGGCGAATCGATAAGAAATTCATCGCCAATTCGCGAATTCTCTTCATCTGACGAAAAGGGCTCATCTTCAGCCCGTTGCACTTCACATCGTATAGTTTTTAATAGAAAAGATGGCGGTAACTGGGCCAAGCAGCATCGAGGCTTCGCAAGGACCCTTGATTGCACCTCAAAGAATTCCGACCGTTCTTTTCCGGCGGTTGCAGGATTCGTTCCTTTTTTCCTCTACAGGCAGTAATTCCCCTTTGGTCTATCTTTTCTATTATTTTTCGCTTCTTTGTCTTTGTTTCGGTTCACATAAGAAGCGGAGCTTCTTTTCGATGTATTTTTAGCAAGTCCTAATTGTTTTGATTATATTATTTCGATTCTGCTCTGCTTCGAATTTGAGAAAGTCCTTCAAAAAGAGCCTGCTATTTTTATCTTTGTATTTTAGCCTCTTTTTTATTTTTAGATACATTTGATTTAACAATTTACGAAAAATTTTATGTATACCAAAATATGGAATTATAGGTATTTTATTATAAAAATTAACTTAGACAGTGTATATAGTTTGAAAAGTAATAAATTAAACATTACTAAATAATTTGATTCACTTTTACAAAATTTGTATTAAAATGACCGTCTGTCCGTTTGAGGACTCTATTCAGGTACTTCTTTCCACGTGCTTAGTTTGGTTCCAATCGACCCATAATTAAGAAAAATCCTGATCCGTTTATTTAGAGGCATCGGTTCGAAATGTTGAGGGCATCATCCTGTAGCCCGTCCCCAATTATGCAGAAATCGACCCACATTTTTCTTCAATATCAAATCTTTAGTCCCACCCTGATGAAGATGTAAACGAAACGTCGTATCCAACTTTGCAGAGTGGGGCCGTGTGCACAGTCGCTCACATAGCCTATCCACTAAATCGCGATCGGATATCAACTTTTGACGTTTCTTACGTCAAAACTAACTGTCACAGTAACACGTGTCGTACACGTTCAAGATGGCCTTGGGCCAATCTATCGACATACCAAATTTCATTTAAATCGGACGATTTTTTCTAAGCCGTAGGCTGTCCTTACCACTTTTCCTGTCGCCTGTTGTGTCGCGTGTCGTGTCACGGCCTTGAATTTTTAATCCCAGCGAGCGTAAAAAAGTTTCTGCAAAAATTACAAAGATATCAAATATTTAGGAAATACTGCTTTTTATAATCAGTATAATGTCTTATTTATAGGTACAGAAATATTCTCTTTAATGTCTTAAAATAATTCTTAAGTATGTTATATTGCTTAAAATTTTAGATTATAAAATTTTATTTTACTACTCAAATCCAAATTGCCTTATATTAAATATGTAAAAAAGAGTTTCTGGCAATTTCGTAAAATTTAGGAGCGTATATCCTTTCGTTGAGAGTAGTTATGGCTTTAATATGCATTTGAAGCGCGAGGAATAAATATCTTTTATTTTTGCAGTGAAGTTTTCAGAGGCGCATACTTTAAAATAAGTATTATAATAGAGCAGATTTACTATGGAGGAATTAGATTTAAAACATTGTTAAAATTGTATATTAAAGTAGCGTAGTTTATATACGTTGTATTTTGATTTTCAGTATAAAACAAGTTTTTGTAGAGAAGAAAACAAATAATGAGATTTTAAATAAGGTAACATTTTTACTACGCAATAAATTATACAGGCTGGTCCGAACTGTATTTCGGAAACTTCGGCAGCATATTCTGCAGATAAAAATAAGTAAAAAAGTTCGTATAAATGTATGTCTTAGAATGCTTAGTTTCGGAAATACAGGGTGTAAAAGTTTCATTTTTATTTCGATTTTTTTCAAATAATTTCTGAAGTAACATCAATATTTGAATGAAAATTGGTGTCTGGGAGTTTTTTGACATGAGAAATTTGATTTTGATGTCAATATGACTCCTATTTGTAGGGGGCGCCACCTACATGTGTTTTAACTGTTTTGAAGAGTAATAACTTTCTGAACGTACCAGTATAAAAGTACTGAGTGAAAAATATACATTTCCGTGACTTTTTACGTAAAAAATGGTGGTAATGGTTTTACACAAAAAATGGTGGTGGCTCTTGGTAAAAATCGCTACGAGTAACCGTTCTCAAGATATTTAGAATGGAAATAGTCAATACATGCCATTATTGACAAAAAATGAACACGTTGAGTAGACAGTTATTTGACTTAAATAATAAATTTCGGGAACTTTTTATTTTTTTTTTAAATTAATCATATTTTTTGCGAAGAAATGATGATAAAACAGTTTCTGTTGAACTTTTGGCATTAAATCATTTTAAGTTTATGATTTCAGTCTAATACGTATTTAGTCAACATGTTTAATTTATGTCAATAATGATAGGTATTGATAATTTCAATTCTAAATATCTCGTGAACCATTACTCGTAGCGATTTTTCCCAAGAGACCTTCTTTACGTAAAAAATGTCGTAAATGTATATTTTTTTACTCGGTAGTTTTATACAGGTACGGACTGAAAGTTATTACTCTTCAAAATAATTAAAACACATGTAGGTGGCGCCCCCTATAAATAGGAGTCATATTGACATCAAAATCCCCAAATTTCTCATGTCAAAAACTCCCAGACACCAATTTTCGTTCAAATATTTACGTTACTTCATAAATTATTTGGAAAAAATCGAATTAAAAATGAAACTTCTACACCCTGTATCTCCGAAACTAAGCATTTAAGGACATACATTTATACGAACTTTTTTACTTATTTTTATCTGCAGAATATGCTGCTGAAATTTTCGGAATACAGTTCGGACCACCGTGTATAGTGAGCTCAACAATTTATTAAAGCAACAACAAAATTTATTAAGGTATTATTTAAGATAGTGTAACGTGGAAGCATTTTTTAGTTTTATTGAAAAGAACTATTATTTTTATTATTATTTAACCAAACTACTACTATTTATTTTTACTATTACCTAACCAAACCAAATCAAAATCAAATTTCTCATGTCAAAAAACTCCCAGATACCATTTTTCAACCAAATATTGTCTTTACTTCAGAAATTATTGGGAATAAATCGAATTAAAAATGAAATTTCTACACCCTCTATCTACGAAACTAAGCATTTTACGACATACATTTATACGAACTTTTTTACTCATTTTTATCTGCAGAATATGCTGCCGAAGTTCCGGAATACAGCTCGGACCACCCTGTATTTTTCCTGTATTTTCCACGAAAAATTCGGAGGTAATCTCCGTTATTTAGGTCCGGCAATTTTTTATTTTCTTTACGATTCTATTTCGGGGTTGAAATGTGAATACGCTATAAATTAACGGGGCGAATCCATTTTTCCGGACTATTATTAAATTTGAATATTTATTTGAATCGTTGTCGGGCCCGTTTTCATTGTAAATAAATTTTCTTTCTCGACATTATTGTGCTTTCCCGAGTTTTGTTTATTTTGTTTAGTGAAAATTGGGGATTTTTATGTCGATTTAATGGGCGCTTTGTACGAGATGAAAATGTTTTTGCCACTGTCAGTTTGAGGTAGTTTCGTTTGTAATTGTTATTGAGGGAAATGCTAGTTTTAATTTGTATATCAGTGTTTTGGTAATTAGAATTCCGATTTGTGTGTACGTTTTTTGCTTCAAATTGGTTGACCAATTTGTATATCAATTGCTTATTTAAAGAAGGCGTTCATGCTTCTCAAAGAGACCTGGTTTAAATTAAAAAAGCAAGTAGAAAAAAGACTCGAAGTCTCGGTCTCAACACGGCCTGAAATACATCCAAGTACCTCCAACTTTAGGTTTGCATTAAACAAAATTCCCAAAAGTTTTTTAATTCTAGGAGCTACGGAGTACCCGACGAATTAATTAGCCGCTGCCCTACAGTTATACAACTACCATGCCGATTTTTAAGAATATTCCAGTAATAACCCAAATGCACGTCCCTTATGAATCGTCAATATATTTTTGGAGAATTTTTTTTTTTTGAAATTTTCATTCAAATCGCTAAAAATACCAGTCGGAAGAATAAATCGAAAAAAGATTAAGACTTGAAGTAAAGCAGAATCGGACCTAGTTCGATATAAAAAATAAAGTCGCTTTCATAAAATTTTTGAAAACACTATTGTAGATATATTGTTATATTTCAATTTGGAGGTATTATAGTTGTCAAAATATACCTACTCTGAATATCCATTAACTAATCAAAATGGAAATATCAATAGAAACTGTTACCCAGTTTCACAAATATCAATGATTCGTCATAAACCCAACATGTGTTCTACTACTAGAAAAAGGACTTGGCAAAGCATCACATTTTATTGTTCTCGGCATGTTCGTATTTTAGCGCCCGTAGGCAGTTCGTGAAATCGTTCGTTCGTTCGCCTTAAGCGGAGGACGACGCAACTGAACTCCTGCGGGTAAAAAAAAACAAAAAAAAAAAGCATTTTTTTTATAAAATAAAAACAAAAACCATCTGCTTAACTTATAATCCACCAACTATCCAATTTCCCCAAGTTTGCGGACCGTTGGGCCGGAAGGACAATAGAGAAAATAAGATTGGAGTGGAATGGGATAGAGAGAACGAAGGCTGGAAACGCTAGTAAAGGAGAGGGGAGATGGGATAGAAGGCGCAGTAAAAAATCATGTTTGAAATAAGCGTGAGGTTTTTCAGTATTAAAACACGTGTCAATAAAACTTCATTGCATAATAGATTATATTTGAAATACGTTAAGAACTTCGAAGGAATGATTCAACGTAAAGAATGCGTGTAGAAATTGTGATAAATAAATACTCACATGTTGTAGATTCAGTAAAAACATCATACATAAAATTCTATCTCGTAATATTGATATTGATTATTTTTTTTTTTTTTTTTTTTATTTATAAAAAGCATTTTCCTATTATTTAAAATAAGGTTATTTTTTTTTTTTTTTTTTTTTTTTTTTTTTTTTTTTTTATTTATTTTGTAAAATGATTTTCAAATAAATCTAAATAAGTGATTTACTCGTAATTTTGAAAAAATATCTCTAGCAGTGCCCGTTTAGAGTAATTACTTTAATCCCAGAATATCAAATATCAATACTCATGGATAAATAATATATACCGGATGACAAAAGTAAATTGTAAATAATTGCTACACACCACCTTTTCATATACACGGTGTTTGATAATGATTAATAGTTGTCCCTTGCTTAACCTTAAAATCGAAGTGAAACTTCTTACCAACAACTACTAAACTGAAGGATTTGAAGGAGGCTATAACAATGTAACTGAACGAAGTACACCAA
>NW_022146733.1:142671-150213 GCF_002938485.1 Sitophilus oryzae | reverse complement strand
TGCCAGCGTATTGTTAACAGGCCGAGGGATGGCCAGTTTGCGCAGCAGCCCGCGACGTCATATGTCATACAAAATATCGTTTACCATTGTTCAATTAATAGCCAGACGTAGGCACCAAAGTTATGTCAAATCATTGAGCTGACATTTTCACATTTATTATGTGCCATCAGTTTAACGACTTGAAATTGGCGCAGAGTCATCGGTGTCGCCAGTCACCTGTGACGGGTGATCAACCTACACATACTCATTTCTTTGTATCATGGACACTATGACACATTACCTGTTGCCAAGACATATTACTTATTGTGTGTTTTTAGACACAATGACACACCGTGCATATATTATTACACTACTCGCAGTCAAGTTCCTCCTTATTATGTCTTAGTTCACCACTTTCCATGCTCAAGTGTTTCGAATATTTCAAATCCTTCCAGCAGGTCGTTCGACGCACACTCAATTCACCTTGAAACCGTCAGCAGTCCAGATCATCAAAGCCACCACTGTCTTCGTTCTTCGACGAGCTGGACCAGACGAATTTATACGCATTCTCGCGACAGTTCAATAAACATTAAAGTCGTTTTCTGCTCGGCTTCAGCTTCAGCTGCATCACCGGGGATACGGAACGCTCGCCTGATTTGATAAGTCACACTTGTGGTATTACGATCTGCGATCAAACAAACGCCTGCACTTTACCGAATAGCCCAAAGCAGTTCAGCATTCAAACATTCTTCCGTTAACGGAGTCAGTCGCAATTTATGGCCCAACGATGAAAGATACCACTCAACCACATTCAGCTAATCATCATCATTTTAACAGAACCGTAATACATCTAAATGTAAAAATAAAATACCTGTCTGTTGGTTCATAGAATAGACACAAAGCCTCAATACCAGATCGGGCCCGTCGTCGAATGGTTATGAATGACAAACAATATTTGGCGAGTGTCATCTTAGACATCTCACTAAAATCGACAGGCCTGTCAACACCACTTAATGAAGATCAACTAAAGAAGAGAACGTTTCAGAGCAGTCTGTTTTCAAAAGTTCTTGTGAATTTGACCGTTAAAAAATGATTTGCCGGAATATGTAATAAATTATTGGTCTTGGCACACGCAGTAAGCGCCATATTAAAACAGACAGGCTGAGCTTGACATCATCAAATAGTCAGTCGCTTCGCCGCTGCTTCGATCGCATGCAAGCAGGCTCACAGATCTAATAGGTGTCATTACAGTAACGAATACATCTTTTATTTTTCAGTCAGCGCGAAGATCGTTGTCATTTGTATATGAAATATCATTGATTGCTCTCAGTTCCTTGAAGCAGCTTTGGGATCAAATATATAGATTACGGATACAAAGAAAGAATAACAAATATCTAGTTAATTAATAGTAAACGGTTGTAATAAAATATAAATATTTTATGGAATAAACTGCGATATTGCTCATTAAAACATACCATAATAAATATTCTTATCATAATGAAATAACAGCGGCAGGTACGTATCATTGTTTTGAGTCTTCCGCGAAGATTCTTCTGTTTAGAAACTGTTCCTTTTGCGTTTATACTGTTTAAAGGTCGGTTTCTGTCACCTTTCTTTAACAGTTAACATAAAGGTTGTAATAGCTTGCGTCGATTTGAATGGACGCTGCAATATTTTTGCCTTCCGGAGAAAGTTTATGATTTAATTCTTTGTTGGGGAAAGCTTGAAACGAAGATTGCTTGCAACGTGTTATGGATTGCCCAGAGTTTCTGCTTGGATGCCGAGGGTTTTCGATAA
Source organism: Sitophilus oryzae (assembly GCF_002938485.1). Taxonomy (NCBI): domain Eukaryota; kingdom Metazoa; phylum Arthropoda; class Insecta; order Coleoptera; family Curculionidae; genus Sitophilus; species Sitophilus oryzae. Next base: position 148,437 of record NW_022146733.1, on the reverse strand, counting down.
AAACCATAGCAGTTTATAACGTTTTATTTGCCAGATAAATGTAAAATTTGACCATATTTATATCATTTTAAAGAATGTTTTATATGACCAAGCACAGCAGCGTACCCAATTGTACAGTAATATAGTGTGGGTCTACGTTATTGCGGCGCAAACTAAACGCATAGTGAGGTCAACTTTTCTCAAAACGATTGCACCTTCAATCCCTTGCGGGAATCAATTTTTCAATGCGTCAGTCGCTTCACAGTCGGTCGGTCGAGTTTTGTGCCATATCAGAGTAATGATAAGTGATACTCTTCGACACTTGCTGCCTTCTCCTTATTACGATGTTTATGCATTTTTTCTTTTCGTTCGCTGTTGAACGACAGGAAAGACTGTTGAGTTCGTCTGACGCCAATTAGTGTCAAACTTATTTACGTTAAACGTTCGCTGGTCTTTGTACCAACTGAATTTTGTACAAGCGTCCAAAGGATATTAAAAAGTTCCACCCGTACAAAAAATTCAGTTGGTACAAGAACCCAACGAAGACAAGTTTTAACGTAAAATAAAAGTTTATTTTAAGCAATGATATTAAGACGAACTTCAACGCACAAGTCACAGAACAGCTATCTAACAACTACCGCACCTGATCGTTCAACCTTGTGACAAGTGAAAAATGCATAAACATCTAAAATAATAAGAGAAAACAGCAAATTGGTCGAAGGAATTTATCCTTATCATTTACTCTGATAAATGTTTAAATAAACTTTCAATTTCAACTTCATATTTCTCAATGATTCGACCGATTTCAAAAACGAAGCGGGAAAGTATTGAGAATAGAAAGCCCTTTTCATTGCGGTACCATGCACTTGACCCCCCTTCCCATTTGAAAAAAATTGGGGGATGACACCCCCGCTTAGAGGGTTGAAGATTTTGCAATCGTTTTTGGGGCAAAAGTTGTCCCCCTCACAAACAAAATTGACGTGTTTTTGGATTTAAAAAAAAATATCCTGGCCGCTATGCCTTCCGGAACGTTTTCGATGGGCCACACACCCTGTATTACTACCACTAATATTTTAATTGGAAATATAACATATTGCTAATTAAAATATATTTTTATAAAACATTCTTTAAATGAAATATAAATATGGTGTAAATTTTCCTATTTATAATTATATCTAGGGATATTTAAATAAAAACGTTATAATTACTATGGTTTTATCAAAAACCCTCAGCATCCAAAAACTTTAAAAAGAAAACTCTGGGCCGGTGATCCATAACACGTTTTAAACAATCTTCGTTTCAAAAAGCTTTCCCAATAAAAATTCATCATAAAAAAGCTTTCTCCGGAAGGCCAAGATGAATTGCAGCGATCCGTTTTCAAAATCGACCTGAAACATATTACAACCTTTTACACTGTTAACTTTATTTTAAAGAAAGGTTAACAGGAAAAAATAAAAAAAAAGTTTTAAAAAGGAAATTGACCTTTTAATGTTACTAAATATAAAAGGAACATAGTTTCCTACATAAGGAAATCTTTAAAATTGGGAAGACTCAAAAGAAAACAATAAATTATATTTTCTACACTTTATTTTTTCAATTATATTAAAGAATAATTATTTATGAAAGTATGTTTTAATTGACAATATCTTATATGTTATCCAGTTTATTAACTTATTAAAAATATTTTATAATTTTATTTTTTGCTTCTGACAAAGAAACGTTAAGCATTTTTTTTTCTTATTAATTAATTAACTAGATATTGTTTGTTATTCTTTTCTTTATTATCCGTATCTATATATATTTGATCCCAAAAACTGCTTCAAGTTTGCTAGGAAACGATCAATGATATTTCCCATATAATTTTAAATGACAGCGATCTTAATTTCGACGCAAACTCTGACTGAAAAAAAATAAAATGATGAAATATTCGTTACTGTAATGACACCTATTGGATCTGTAATTTTCCTTTACAAATAATACCATACGATCGAAAAAACAGGCGTTAAAGTCGGCTGGGGAATGACAATCGATGATAATTTTGGTGATGTCAAGCTCTAGATGTCAGTACTTGGCCCGTATTCTTATTTTAATATGGCGCTTACTGCGTAGATGGCCTTAAGAAGATTGTAATTTATTTTTATATTCAGTAAAATCATTTTTAACTGGTGTAGTTCAAAATTCTACAAAACTTATTTTTTTGAAAACAGATTTATTTCTCTAGAAACGTTCTCTTCTTTTTTAGTTGGTCTTTCTACCATTAGAATTAATTGTTGACAAGATTTTTGTCAATTTTTAGTAAGTGATGTCTAAAGATTGACCTCGCCAAAATTATCATTGGTTTGTCATTCCTCAACCGTCTTCGACGACGTTTTTTTCCGATCCTATGGTATTTAGTCTTTAATGATATATTGTTTTTATGGATATGAGATAATTGTTTTTAATTTTTTTTTTACATTTTAGGTATGTATTGCAGTTCTGTTTAAGATGATGGTGATTGTAGATGGTAAGTTTAAAAATTGACTATCTTTTTCATCATTTGATTTGGGCCAAAATAATAAATTGCGACTGATTTTCCGTTGCGCTAATAATTGGAAGAATGTTTGAATACTGAAAAACTTCTGCTTTGGGCTATTCGATTAAAGGAAGTGCAATTTGAAACGGCCCGACAAAAAGGCGTTTGTTTCAGCAGTCGCAGATCGTAATACTTACAAATTATTGTCGTTGGCTTAATCTCCAAATCCAGACGAAGAAACCGATTCCGTAGATCCCCGAGGCCGAATCCCTGATGCGAAAGTTTGGAAAGCAAAGGGGGCACCGAGCCAGAAACGACTAATGTTTATTAGACTAATCGCGGGAGAGTAAATACTATCCGTTCTCGTCTAATTCCCAGCCTAATCTGAGAGAACGGGGTAAAAATACGGCAGGATTTGAAGTGGAGTTGGCCCTTCCGTGCTATCTGGAGCTTTTGGTGATCTGGATAAATGACGGTTTCAAGTGGGTGGAGATATTCTGTCGAACGACCTGCGTTTGGAGGGATTTGATAGAATATTCGAAGAAATAGGTACTTGAAAAGCATGAGCATGGAGGAAAATTAATTGAATAAGACTATAATAAGATAAGGAACTTGGTGACTAAAACTTCATTAGGAACCTTGAAATTAGTGTAATAGTATATATACTTTTTAGTTGATGATCATTTACAATGTCTAAAAACACAATAAAAATTAATATAATGTCTTAGCAACAAATTGTGGTAGTCAATTGTATCCATGATACAAAGAAAACAAGGTATGATATTGCGCAGGTTGATCACTACGTCACAGGTGATAACGACACCATTGGTCGGCAAGCTCTGCGCGCCAATTTCAAATCGTCAAACTGATGGCACATAATAAATGTGAAAATGTCAAGCTCAATGATTTGACATAACTTTTGAGGTTATGTCCATATTTTACGTCTATTTTATTAGTGACAATTGAACAATACGGATATTTTTTTTGTATGACGTATGACGTCGCAGGTGATATGCGCAAACTGAACGAAATTAGAGCCGCTATCGATCATACCTTGTTTTCTTTGTATCATGAGTTGTATCCATAGAGAAAGCTTAATATTTAGCTTATAAAACAGTAAATTTTGATTTCTAACCACAAATTCTCTTGACGGATGATAATCAAAGGCCAAAATGACATTCCTAGCAAATTTTGAATTATAATTAGTGGAAAAGTTTGGCAAGTTTGTTAACTTTTTCTACTTATTGAAAATGACCACCTAATTTTGACGTTCTGAATGCTCATATTGAAATTAGGAAATAAAGTAGGAAAAAACTTCTACGCTAATTGATGAAAATTTTGAAGTGAAACTTCTCTAAGCACGATGGGAGTAAAAATTCAAGGCCGTGATACGAAACAGCCTTGACACGAAACAGCCTTGACACGGTCTTTGGAGCGTCATAACTCCAGGCCCTATGTGAGCTAGTGGTTGAAACTTGGAATGTGGATGGGGCTCTTCGAGTCCCATCTTTTTATGATATTTTGAAGATCGTCCGATTTAAATGAAATTTGGTATGTTGATAGATTGGACTAAGGCCAACCTGTGTACAAACCGTGTACGAGACGTGTCACTGTGACAGTCGATCTCGACTTTTTGTGGGTAGGCTAGTGAGCGACGGTGCATACGGTTCCACCTGGCAAAGTTGGATACGACATTTCGTTCACGTCTTCATCAGGGTTCGACTAAGGATTTGATATTGAAGAAAAATGTGGGTCGATTTCGGCATAACAGGATGACGCCGTCGACATTTCGAACCGATGCCTCTAAATGGACGAAATCATCAGGATTTTTCTTAATTACGGGACGATTGGAACCAAACTCGGCATGTGGATAGAAGTACCCGAATGGAACTCTCAGACGGACAGATGGGCACACGGACAAAGGGACAGGCGGGCAGACGAACAGATAGACAGACGGAAGTAAAGAAGTTTTCACTTCAAATATGTGCACATAAGTGCCTCACAATTTTCTAGTTTCAGTTAGTTGGGTTTGGTTTAATGAGCAGTGCTTTCCATAATAATCATAAAATGAAAATATACGAAATAATATACATGGTATTGATTTCTTTCGAAAATCGACAATTGTGAAACTATGATCCCTTCCACGACACAAACGGTACATTGTGAGACAGGAAATTGTGAGAGAAACAAGCCCTATAACATAGGATACAACATTTTTAATGAACAGTGCTTTCCATAAAATGAATAAAATGAAAAAAATATAATGAAATAATATACATGTATTGATTTCTTTCGAAAATCGATACCATGAAACTATGACCCCTTCCCCGACACAATAAACGGTACATTGTGAGACAGAAAAATTGTAGAGAGAAACAAGCCTTATAACATAGGGTACAACATTTTAATGAACAGTGCTTTCCATAAAATAAATAAAATGAAAAATATACGAAATAATATACATGTATTGATTTCTTTCGAAAATCGACAATTGTGAAACTATGATCCCTCCACCGACACAAACGGTACATTAGAGACAGAAATCAGAGAAACAAGCCCTATAACATAGGATACACAACATTTTAATGAACAGTGCTTTCCATAAAATGAATAAAACAAAAATATACTTAAACAATTATACATGTATTGATTTCTTTCGAAAATCACAATTATGAAACCATGATCTCTTCCCCGGAAATAAACGGTACATTGTGAGACAGAAAAATTGTAGAGAGAAAATGCCTATAACATAGGGTACACATTTTAATGAACAGTGCTTTCCATAAAATAAATAAAATGAAAAAATATACGAAATAATATATATGTAATTGATTTCTTTCGGAAAATCGACAACTATGAAACTATGATCCCTTCCCCCGACAGCCAAACGTACATTGTGAGACAGGAAATTATTGCTACGGTTTGTTGATTTTTATTTTTATGCAAATTATCTGAGAGTCTAGACCTCTCATTAGTTAACTGAGTTAACTAAAAAAGCAATTAAAATTTGGTGGTTAAAATTTGATGTTCAGAACCAAAGATACGGTACATCTAAATTCTACCAGCTGCCGCGTCACTGACCATGATTAATTTTATCTAATATTAGAATGTTATTCCTCACTACCAGTTTATTGTACATTACATTTGTTGAATTTATTACAATTAATAAAAAAAATTGTTTTAAGTTCTATTGACAATACGTTGTAGTTAGCTGATGGTAATCCTAGATGGACCTATTTATTAGCAATACGTAACTGAACGAAGTAATACTTCTA
>NW_022146733.1:119400-132093 GCF_002938485.1 Sitophilus oryzae | reverse complement strand
CAAGAGCAGTTGAGTTTAGCCAGAGCGAATTTATTGAACAGAATACCTAGACAATTTAAGAGTTCAGCATCATAACGTGAATTGAAGCCGACCAGAAACAAGAAGATGTGGCTGAACACTGCAGCAGAATGCAAGAAACCGCATACCAAAATATCTGCTTTACGGTGAGCGTGTGGACGGTAAGAGGAGGCTGGTGAATAACTGAAAAGATACAAGCGATTTTCCACGAAAATTTAAAGGGAATTAACATGCAGAATGAGTGGGAAAAGCAGCTCAAGGAACTCAATGGAGAAGGGTTGTAAACTCAGTTAACAGCGGCAACCAAAAAGTAGAGAGGCAACAGCAATGAGATTTTTGAATGTCCGGAGTGCGGTAGGTAGATAACATCACGTATCGGGCTTTTCAACACAGAAAGCTTCATGAAAGAAAACGCCTTGCGTGACCATTTTCTTTATGTGTGTCGAATACTGGTCATCGAGTAACGGCTGTATGTACGGCTGTATGTATGTATATGTATTTTGGTTATAACGATCTTATATTAAAATATTCATCTTAAGGTAAAAAAGAATCTAACTACTATCAATATGGTAACGATGAATATTAAATAAAAAAACTAAACAAGTTTAGTTAGTTTAAATAAATCGTGCTTGAAATGCCCGAAAAAATAAATACAGTGTGGCATATCATTTTACTCAGGAGACTGAGTTCTTCAAAACCTTAAAATAAAATGCAGGTCCGTATTTAAAAAATTAAGTTGGCTCTGTATCTCACAAATTATCAGCTAATTTTGAAAAATCTGAAAATACTATTATATAGCCCTAATGAAGTGGCTAAAGAATATACAATTATTTTTGATTTTTTTAAAAAGTAACAACAGAAAAAAAATAAAATTAGTTTTCAAAATAAAAAAAATTTTTTTCAAAAACAATTTTTTTTTTTAATTTTAAACTTTTTAATGACATCTTGGTATGAACATCCCAAAGCGCAACTTCACCCCAATTTAACCATGTTCGTATCTACGGTTACCGAGATACCAATGCTCATACCCCGAATTTGCACTTTATGGTGAGTCTTAAATAAGAGCACATATTTTTAGTGGTAGTATGTTTCGACATCACAGTTTATATTTTTTTCGTGGAAAAAATTCAAAATTTGAAATTTTTGAAAAAATTTTGGAAACGGTAAAAGAAAATTTGTTTCATTTATCGAGATCTACCAAAGCCCTGAAAATTTTGCACTTATTCAAGACTCACTCTTGCATAATTTTTTCATCTTTATTCTATACCTAATTAATTTTAGCATGGAGTTATCTGATCCTCAAGCCTGCATTATTGGATGCTAAAAAATCCCTCAGATTTTTAACATTCTCAAAGGGTTTTTTTACCCGACAACACATCTTACGATAACCACAAAAAGTGATTAAGTAAATGACCACTCATTTGCATTTTGTAAACCTTAAAAAGAGTCAACAAAATTCAATCTGGATACTAAAAGTTAATAATTGTGTTTATAAAAATACGAGAAAAACAGAAAAACATATTATCTATTAATAAATAATACCCTACCGACATTGCCCGCAAAATTGTTTACTGAGTAGATAGAAAATTCTAGCCGAGATTTGTGGATCTGAATAACTTTCTCCTAGGAGATTCGAACGAAGGATTTCCGCAAAGTAAACGTTAAACTAAAATTGATTTCTTTTTATTTCTCTCAGTTTTGACCGATATCTACGACGCTGTAGAGCAAACTATTTTACAGTATTTTTCGGGAATTCGCAATAATGTTAATGTTTATTTAAGTTTTGACCACTATACCCCTCTAGATTTACTACCTCTGAACAATACCACTAAATTGTAGAATGAATAATAAACAACATCAAATAAGCTTAAAAAAGCCTAACAAATCCCCAAATTTCGAATCATTTCAAGTGAAATGTCAAAGAAAACTGTCTAAAATGTCCTTTACAAGCAAATAGCAAAAATATAGCAAAATACTCTTGAATATTTTGCGTTTAGGAGTGTAGACTATTTTACTTATTTCCCAGTTTATTTATTAACATTCTTATAAGCCCGTTCCTCGATAAATAGTTTACCGTTATTTGCTTAATAAAATCGGCAGGTTCGCGCCTAGGGCCCTCTCGATCGAATTCTGAGGTCGGCAATATACAAAATCAATTTTAGTTTAACGTTTACTTTGCGGAAATCCTTCGTTCGAATCTCCTAGGAGAAAGTTATTCAGATCCACAAATCTCGGCTAGAATTTTCTATCTACTCAGTAAACAATTTTGCGGGCAATGTCGGTAGGGTATTATTTATTAATAGATAATATCATTTTTTCTGTTTTTCTCGTATTTTTATAAAACACAATTAATGCTTTTAGTATCAGATTGAATTTTGTTGACTCTTTTTAAGGTTTACAAAATGCAAATGAGTGGTCATTTACTTAATCACTTTTTGTGGTTATCGTAAGATGTGTTGTCGGGTAAAAAAACCCTTTGAGAATGTTAAAAATCTGAGGGATTTTTTGTGCTTGGCATCAATAATGCGGAAGCGAGGATCAGATAACTCAATACTTTAAAATTAATTAGGTATAGAATAAAGATGAAAAATTATACAGAGTGAGTCTTGAATAAGTGCAAATATTTTCAGGGCTGGTAGATCTCGATAAATGAAACAAATTTTCTTTTTACCGTTTCCAAAATTTTTTTCAAAAATTTCAAATTTTGAGATTTTTTTTTCCACGAAAAAAAAATCATAAACGTGTTTCTGATGTCGAAACATACTACCACTAAAAATATGTGCTCTTATTTAAGACTCACCCTGTATACAGGGTGCTACAAATTCGGGGTATGAGCATTGGTATCTCGGTAACCGTAGATACGAACATGGTCAAATTGAGGCAGAGTTGCGCTTTGGGATGTTCATACCAAGATGTCATTAAAAAAGTTTTAAAAATTTCAAGGATTGTTGAGTTTTTTTTGAAAAAAAAAACGGATTTTTTTGAAAACTAATTTTATTTTTTTCTGTTGTTACTTTTTAAAAAAATCAAAAAAATAATTGTATATTCTTTAGCCACTTCATTAGGGCTATATAATAGTATTTTCAGATTTTCAAATTAGCTGATAATTTGTGAGATACAGAGGCCAACTTAATTTTTTTAAATACGGACCTGCATTTTTTATTTTAGGTTTTGAAAGAACTCAGTCTCCTGAGTAAAATGATATGCCACACTTAATATTTAATTTTTTTCGGGCATTTCAACACGATTTATTTAAACTAACTAAACTTGTTTAAGTTTTTTTTATTTAATATATTCATCGTTACCATATTGATAGTAGTTAGATTCTTTTTTACCTTAAGATGAATATTTTAATATAAGATCGTTATAACCAAAATACATATACATACATACAGCCGTTACTCGCTGACGAGTATTCGACACACATAAAGAAAATGGTCACGCAAGGCGTTTTCTTTCATGAGCTTTTCTGTGACTGAAAAGCCCGATACGTGATGTTATCTGCCTACCGCACTCCGGACATTCAAAAATCTCATTGCTTTGTTGCCTCTCTACTTTTTGGTTGCCGCTGTTAACTGAGTTTACAACCCTTCTCCATTGAGTTCTATTGTGAGCTGCTTTTTCCCACTCATTCTGCATGTTAATTCCCTTTAAATTTTCGTGGAAAATGTCCTTGTATCTTTTCAGTTGTCCACCCGGCCTCCTCTTACCGTCCACAAGCTCACCGTAAAGCAGAGATTTTGGTATGCGGTTTTCTTGCATTCTGCATACGTGACCAGCCCATCTTAAGCGGGATTTTGTGACCATGACTTCAATACTCTCGCAGTTAGATTTTTCAAGGACCGATACGTTTGAGACATGATGGAACCACCGGACTCTTAAGAGTTGTCTAAGGTGTCTCTGTTGCAACTTGTTCAATGCGTTCATGTGTCGGCGGTAAGGCACCCAGGTTTCGCTCCCATATATCATGGTGGGGATTATAATTGCTCGGTATACTGCAAGTTTTGTTTTTGTACTCAAGTCATGATTGTAGAAACCCTGTCTTTTAATTTCCAGAATGCCCTTGAGGCGCTACTAATCCTGTGCTGAATTTCAGAGTCAATATTGGCCTTTTCCGAAATCAAACTGCCAAGGTAATTGAATTCCGCCACATATTCCAATAGTTCTTCTCCGATTTTTATAGCATTGTTGTGATCTTCCGGGTGAGTGCACATGATTTTAGTTTTGTCGATGTTTAGCTTAAGGCTCAAAGCCTCGTATGCCCAGGTATATGTGTTCAACATTTCTTGTAATTGTTGTACCGTGTTTGCAACTAGAGTGCAGTCGTCAGCGTATTGAAGTTCTGTGATAAATTTTGTACGTGTTTTTGCCCTGAGTCTTTTTATGTTGAACAGACCGCCGTCATATCAGTATCTAATGCCCAATCCTCTCTCCTGCAGTTTGCTGTCCACTATAATGGAGAGCGCTGCCATGAATATGTTGAATAGGAGAGGCGCTAAGACACATCCCTGCCTAACTCCTGTATTTGTTAGGAATGGGTCTCTCAGTGATCCATGATGTGACACTCTTGACTTGTTGTTTTGGAGGCTTTTACACACTGTAAGAAATTTGTTGGGTACTCCGAACTTTTCCATAATTGCCCAAAGCGCATCTCTGTTCACAGAGTCGAAGGCTTTTGTTAGATCGATGAATGCAACATAAAGTTTAGACTCCTGCTCTTTTACTTTTTCCTGTAGTTGACGGATGGAAAATATGGAATCGACGGTGCCGCGGTTGGTACGAAAACCCCTTTGCGATTCTGGAAGGATTTTTTCTATATATGGGTGCAGGCGGTTTGACATTATTTTTGCAAGAATTTTTCCGCCGATAGCCAATAGCGAAATTCCCCGGTAATTTCCGCAGTCTGATGCACTTCCTTTGTTCTTAAATATATTCACTATATTCGCGTTGCGAAAATCGTGAGGTACCTCTCCGCTTTCCCATACGACATCAAAGAGAGCCTTAAGATGATCCATAATTTCTTTACTTGCACACTTATAGATTTCCGCCGGAATCGCGTCACAGCCAGCTGATTTGTTGCTGTTTTATGGAGGTCTTTATTTCTTTTCTGTTATTGGGATGTCTAATACATCGAGGCTGTTATACTGAGATATTGTGTTTAATGCTTCCATATTGGGGTTGTTTTCTTGGTTAAGGATATGGCTGTAATGTTCTTTCCAGCGATTTCGGGTTTGTTCTTCCTCTTTTAGAAGTTCGTCATTTTGTGCCATGATTGGGCAGCTTACCTTCTTGGTTGGACCGTATACTTCTTTTACAGCCTCAAAGAATTTACGATAATCGTGATGCGTGGCGTACTCTTGAATCTGATTCACTTTTTCTGACCACCAGTTATCCTTTACTTGGCGCAAGTAAAACCAAAGTCTACCAGTCTCGGATTATGTGGATTTGCAGTGACTGCTTGATGTGCTCTATGCTTTTGTTCCAACAAAACCTGTATATGCGGTTGATTTTTGTTAAACCAGTCTGGTTGTTTCTTTTTGTTCGACTTTTCCAGTACTGCTTCGCTGGTTTTATGAATCGTACCCCTTAATTGTGTCCAGCCTTGTTCAGCTTCCAAGATTGAGATTGAAGTTGTCGGTGGAAGTGATTCTTTGATGGCTTCCCGGAGGGCGTATTGTTGTTCTCTAGACCCCGCATGTTCAATCTGGTCATGTTGTTTTGCATTTTACAGTGTGGATGTTTGGGTTTTAACTGGATTTTCATTTTTAAAATTAAAAGTCGGTGGTCAGTGCCGCATTCGGCATCTATTCTGGCTTTTGTGAGCATAACATCTTTTAGATGCGTCCTTCGAACGATTATGTGGTCTACTTGATGCCAGTGGCCTGATCTAGGATGTTTCCAGGTACCTTTGAACTTGTCCTTCAACATGAACCACGTATTGGTTATGCAAAGATTATACTCTGCGCATGTTGTTAATAAGCGTTCACCATTGCTATTTAGGTTTCCTATTCTATGTTTTCCCAATACGTCAGGCCATATTTCCTGTTGTTTGCCAACACGGGCATTAAAGTCACCTAGCAAGATGATCCGTTCGTGCTTTGGAATTCGTTAGAGTGCGTTTTGTAAAGCTTGGTAAAATTTATCCTTATCCTCAATTTTACAGTCAAGGGTGGGAGCGTAGACACTAATGATGTTGACGTAAGTTTTGTCTGATATGGGGTACCTTAGGGTCATAAGACGTTCGTAGACACCAATAGGTACTTCTGTTAACTTGGTGGCGATTTCGTTTTTGATCGCAATGCCTACGCAATGAATTCTTCTGTGTGTTGCGGGGTGACCTTTCCAAAAGAAGGTGTAATGGTCCTCAGTGAGACTATCTTCATCCGCAAAGCGGGTTTCGCTTAGAGCGGCAACATCTATATTTAATCGGTGGAGTTCCTGTGAGACCAGTGCTGTTCTTCTCTCTGGTCGATTTGAATTTATCTTGTCCAGTAGAGTGCGGACGTTCCACGCCGCAAACGTGAAACATTCATGTTTTTTGTTTCTCCGATGATACGCTCGAGTAGGCACCCCCGCCCGGAGATCCGATTGAGGGGGTATTTTACCTCCGGACGATAATTTTGTCCCACTCGAATGTTACATCATTGCTGTGTGTAAGCTGCGTGAAAAGGTTTAACTGTGGCGGTTACGCTGCCGCACAGTTTTGGCTGCAACTGTAGCACGGGATGGCTATGGCACACTGAGGACCGCGACGATAGTTCCCTTGTGCTACGTTCTCGGCTAGCTAGGTGTAGTTTACTACTCCTTTTCCCCAGAAGATGGTAAGTCTGAGGGTTGTATAAGGTTATACCACCTATACTCGGACGTCAAGAGCCTCGTTTATTGTAAACAGGGTGCACCACGTGAAGGTGAGGTTGACTTTTGGGTAAGCTAGGCTATATGTATCGCTTCAAATACCCCTTGCACCCAATATATAACAACCAACCATATATATATATATATATAGCAAATATCGATACAATAGCGCCATCTTTATGAACTTCTGCGTTCGATGCGGCGTCAGCGAGTGCAAGAAGAGCAGACCGCCTGTCGCCCGCGCGCACTTTATTGGCTCAATAATATTTTTCCCGAATGGGAAAATAGGGTTTTTCTTTTTGAGTTATGTCGCCGGAGAGAATTCCTCCTTGACGTTTAAGACCTTTAAGTTTTTATTAAAGAATTTTACCTATGAAGATGCGGCCCCTATTTGCCGCCGATACGTATTTTCCCGTCACAGCCGAAAGAAATATTATTATCCATATCTACGCAAATTTACGAAACCTATTTCGTTTTACGGCAGGTGCGATAATAGTTTATCGTTTAAATGAATTCGGTTTCGTACAAAGGTTTTATTGCTAAGTTCTGAAAAGTTTCCTTCTTAAATGAGCTACTTTTTACCTATGACATACATTATTGAAATCGTGTACTAAAAATAATGTTCGGTCATGTCTTATAAGAAGACCAATAAAGCCTTTCTCATAAGGAGATCGATTATGAAAAAATATCTCACGTATGATCGAAGAAACGTCAAAGACGGCTGGGAATAACAATCGATAATAATTTTGTCGACGTCAAGCTCTAGACGTCATTTACTTAAAATTGACGTAAAACTTAAAATTGCTCTAATTGATCAATCTTGTTATTGAGTGAAATGTCTCGGTGGACGGAACAAATATACAAGTGAGATTCATATAAATATCTGGGACATGAAATAAGAATTGGTCGATACGATAACACGATACGAGATACAAAGAAGAATAACACTAACATGGACAGCATACGGCAAACTAAAATATATGTTAAAACGAGATCTACCAGTGTGCGTAAAAAGGAAGGTGTTCCATCAGTGCGTTATCCCACTACTTACATATGGCGCAGAGACACATACACTGACGAAAAAAACCATAGAAAAAATCCGTGTATGCCAACGAGCTATGGAAAGAGCAATGCTTGGTATATCTCTAAAAGACAAGATACCCAATACAGTTATAAAACAGCGTACACGAATAACATATGTTATATATCTGCTTAAAAAACTCAAATGGAACTGGGCTGGACATATTGCCAGAAGAACGGACGATAGATGGACAAAGCTAATACTAGAATGGCGGCCAAGACAGGGTGCTCTCAGAAGCAGAGGCAGACCGCCGACAAGATGGTCAGATGACTTAAAGAGATTTAGGGGAAACTGGATCCAAGTGGCACAGGACCGAGAAGAGTGGAAATATTTGAGGGAAGCCTACGTCCAACAGTGGACACTTCAGGCTGGTTGATGATGATGATGATGATAGAAAGATTAAAAAAGGATAGAACGTTTCCAGAAACACAAATCTATTATCAAAAATAGTATGTTGTTTTATTAGGAGTAAAATTGATACTTTTTGTAGCGAGTCTGTACGTTTGACGGCATTACAAGTAATTTTTACTCCGAATAGAACATTTTTTTTTTTCAAACGTCACAAATAATTTTTTAAATAATTTAAAACGTTGCAAATAGTATAAAAAGATTTAAAAGTAATATCTTGTAAATAATAATATATTGAGAAACTATGGTTACACTTTTGGAATTTGACACTTTATGTCAGTTTAATAACCTATTTTCATACTTTTATACTTAGGCGTAAAAGTGCCTTAGTTTTAGCCTAGGCGTCAAAATGACTTTTTTTGTATTGTCAATAACACCGTTTAAAAATTATTTTTACTCAAAATAAAAATAAATTACAAGCTTCTTAAGAGTGACTGGTAGTAAGCGCTATTAAAAAATAAGGAAGTGTAGGGGCCAATTAAATAACATCTGTGGCTTGACCTCGCCAAAATTATTATCGATTATTATTTCCCAGCCGTCTTTGATCTCGTTTTTTCTTCGATCGTATAGTATAATAGTAAATGGAATAAAACCAATGGCAAAATTGACACTAACAGCCGCACATGAGTAGTTTTTGAATTTTTAAACTGAACATAAAAATAATTAATTTCTAATAACGTTTTTTGTTTGGAATCTATGTCAGAAATTAGTTAAGAATAAAAAGTTAAGTTAAAAACAGTTAAGAAATTACTTTATTTTCGAGAATTCTAGATTTTATTGGTAAATTTGTCTTTTGAAATTCTTAGATGCCCAAGTTTTAGTAGTAGTATTCTTAGTACTTCTTCCACTTTTAGCTCTGTAAAATACAGTTTTTCCTTATATAATTGATATATTGATAAGTATAATTAATATTTTCACAAGTTGGTAGCAGATACTACTGTACTAAATAACTTTATTTCTGCATAACAAAAATTAACAATAGAATTGCAAAAATAAGGTAAATGTAAATATCACCAAAACGTTTATGTATATCAAACAATAATTAATAGATCACTATTGTTGATTCAGTAATGTTTATTCAGTTACAAGTGTAAATTTGGACCTATTGTGGACTTAGGCATTCCTAGATTAAACATACGACAGTGCAGAGACTGTCAGTTTTGTATAGTTAAGAAATATGGTTAACTTATTATTATTTTGATTCAAATTTGAATATTAATAACTTTGTATTTCTAATAACCTTCTATTATTTTCTTGTTGATTCCTTCATAGTATTCAATGCAGAGTAATCTAACATCTTTTTTAGTTTTTCTCATCTGCTGATGGTGAAAATGAGAGGACCCGAGTTAGAGAACATCACACTCACATCACACTCTAGAAATGTGAATATCTGATTTTTTTTTAAAAAAACTCAACTGTATCATTCTTTCTCTATTTTATTATGTGGTTATCTTCTTTCCCATCTTTAAAATATATTCAGAGTTTAATAATCATTTTCTAAAAAACGTGTATATATACATTATTATCTAGACTCTACAATTTTACCATCTACAAGGCGAAAAACACCGCGTCTGGATAGTTTCCGTTCCGTGACAATGGCCGCGTTTCCGGCCCCGGAACTTTTAACCGGAGTGACAGCCATGGCGTCTGCTATGCTTTCGTCCGCTTAATATCGTTAATTATTAAATAAACCGCATTAATTATGCGGAATAAACTTGCGAAATACTTAATTATGAGTAATTGCTGGTTGGCGAAATGGCCGTATGCTCGACTTGGAACTCTTAATAAGAAATAAGTGCCGACTTTCTTCAAAAGAAAGAAGTGTAGCAAGATAGAGGATTAAAACTTTGTAATGCTAATCTAGAACAGTATCTAGTATCGTACAGTTTTTTTAAATCAAAATTTTTAACGGTCATGCGGATATTCATAATATTATATTAAATAAAAAAAACTGTTTAAAAAATATGTGTTATCCCTCTTGGGGAGATTCCTTATGTTAATAAGATTTAGTACATATCAGCCTGGGTCCAATTCTGTATTTATTTTTTTTTAGCTGCAGAGAGGTTAAACTTTCAGGAACTTTTTTTCGGTTTATTATAATTCTTAAGTAAAAAGTTACTACAAAGTTACTACAAGTAACACAAAAAGCCTAATTTAGGATTAAAGTGTCGACAGATTCACCAGTGGTTTATTACTGGAGAAAGAATTTTTCTAAAATAGATGTGCGCCACTGACTTTTATTTCTCTTGTAGTAAAATTGTATAGGCCGTTTAAAGGGAGTGCCTTAACATTTTGTTGATTTCCATGTCTTTAATGAGATAATCGCAATTTTATTAATAACAAAAGTTTGTATCTTAACTTTAAACTATGCATTTTTGCACACACCTCTTATAGAACTTTCATATTTTTTTTATGAGGAATCAATGAGTACTTATTTAACACTTTTAGCCAGGTTAATGACATTAAATATTTTTAAATGTTGCTATTAGTCTTGGATTAAGGCAAATTAATAAAATTGTGTTATCTCATCAATGAGACTGAAGTCGACAATATATCAAGAGACGACAGTTAAGCTGTAAGCACACTGGTGCGATCACGCGAGCTTGTAGCTTAATCATCATTGACCTGCACAACTGCTAACACGAGAAAAAAGTCAATGGCGCACAGTTTTTTTGAAAATAATTCTATTATTAATTTTTTTTTTTTTTTTTTTTAGAATTAAAACATTTAGCACGCATAGTAACTTTTACCCTCAAAATTTCATTGGTATAGCAAAATCAATTGTAAAGAGAATATAATAAAACGCAAAAAAAGTAGAGACTTTTAGCCAAATAACACAGATTTGGACCTGTATTCTGATATATCCAACAAAAATATGTATTTCTTATAGAAATAAATCTTTTTTTTCGTGAGGAATCTCTCCAAGAGATATGGTACATGTTTTTGAAGCACCCTGTATATTAGTTAATATAGATTATAAAATTGCCTTCAGGTTTATGGCAAAATGTATATATTACTATTAAATTTCTGGTTATAATATCGAAAAGCAATTATTTTTATTTTCAGAAATAATCGATATAGCGAGGTATAACAGAACTCAATTTTAGTATAAATTATTTTTTTGTTCTATTTTTTATCTCTAGTAAAAAACTTTTAAATCTCTTCACGCAATCTTTTGTTATATTTGATTTTCCTACAAGTCACAATTCAATCAGATTTAGTCAATTTTATTTGTGTTAGTTACAGGGGACGATTTTTTATGTCAACATTGATACCCACATCAATGTCAGCTGGCAAATAACTTGAGTAAACATTGTAAGTTGGCCAACGTGATTGATCATGAACGGATCCTTTTAGAGCACTTTATATTACATTAAACAGTAAATTTATTTTGGAGCTTAAAGGTTAATAGATGGCTTAAGGTGTGGCTGAATTTAAATTCTATGTAAACAGTGTTTACATATTCCATGGGAAGCAATTTTGTATAGTGTTATCTAAGCTCTGTTTGTTTTTTAAAGTTAAAGCAGAATGAAGAAGTAACTTTATAGTACTTACTTAAAATATATATCAACTAATGATTTTATTTTTTTAATTTCGCTTCTGAAGAATTTTGAATGAGACAATAAAGATATGCTCATCATAAATGCTAAGGTTATGCACTGAAGATTTTTTATCACAATATTTTTTGCTGTTTAATATATTTTTTAACTTTTACCATATTATTTGCTATTATATTATTATTTTGCTTTTAATTGAATTATTAGAAATTACTTCCCAATTATTTAAGTATTTTTAGTACGTACTTATTTACGTACGTTTACTATTTTTTTGTAAAGGTCATAAATGCCAGTTCTCAATTATTTGGTGATGATTCTAACATGGTTAGGGAAACGCGCTCCATTGTTAAAAGTAAAGTGTTTTTTTTTTTTTTTTTTTTTTTTTTTTTTTTTTTTTTTTTTTTTATTTTTTGTTGTAACACTAAAGGTTGAAAGGTTGCTACACACTAAATGGAAACTACAGTTAATACCAAATAAACTTTTCGTAATTAAAGCTTGATCGGCACAGCGCCAGCGTACTTACTATATATTTTCTTTAATCAAACAATTTTTATGAAGCTATCTTGTACACTTTGCACTAAGAGAGGTTCAAAAAAGAACATTGTTCGACTGCAAGGTCTGCTAGTAATCATTTTAACTTAAAGTATCGCAAAACTATTTATTTAAACCCAAAAACTCGTAATACAAAACTTAAGTATCAAAACGAATGATAATGTCGGAAATAAATAAATAAATACAGCAACTTGACATTTTTTACAGCAATACGTAACTTTA
>NW_022146733.1:37661-119329 GCF_002938485.1 Sitophilus oryzae | reverse complement strand
ATCAGTGTACTTCGTTCAGTTGTGTGCTTAAATCTTCCTCCGAGTCGGTTAACCAGAAAGCCAGAGCCGGTTTAAGTGGTGCCGTGCAACTGTCGAAATTTAATTTACGATCGCATCTAAGAAAATGAGTCGACGGTAGAGCGTTGAGGGTGTTGATGTGGCGTCGCCGATGCGGGCTGCGTCGAGGGAGAACAGTAATGAGAGAGCCAGGTGGAAGTTAAAAGGGGTAGTTTGATGTCGGACGCCTTGTCGACTCGAATTTCGACTGGCTAAGGTGGCGGGTGGGGTTGTTGTTGAGTGTTTGAAACGTCTGGTAAATTTGAGACCGGGATCTTATGTTTTCTTCTTGAAATCGGACTTTAGTGCTCTTTCTTTTTAAGCTCTAAATACAGGTTTATTTTTGTTGATTCAAATTTTGTAATTTTAACACTTCTAGAAATAAAAATTAAAAAATATTTTTGAAAATTGAAACTTCTTACTATTTGGAGATTGTAATCTCTAATAATATTGTTTATTAGAACTATTACCAAATTTGGATTTAATTAAAAACACAGTTTTGCAATCTTTTTTTACTTCTTCACTTGCTCACCCACTCCGATTTTTTATCGAACTTAACTAAATCAAGCCAACCTTTCGACCTATAAATAGCAAAACCTATAAATATTTAATAATAATAATTATAATAATAATAGCCTTTATTTCCAACAGGCAATTAGAGCCCACTTACAGGAAATACAATCTAAACAATAGGTTGTTACTAAACATTAAATATCAAATTTACAAAAACCAGAAAAAAAAAATAAAAAGAAAACTAAACCTAAATCTAAACCTAAATGAATCAATGCTAATAATAACAACAACTTTCAAATTATTAATTATAAATTACTATTATAAACAATAGTTAACCATTAATACCCCCCACCCACCAGTGAGACCAAATGACCCACAGAGCAGTCAAACACATTACTGTCAACGGAGACAGAGTTTAGGTTGCTACACATGGTGAAAATCGGATCCCGAAACCTAACGTTAGTTCTGGCTCGAGGAAGCACAAAAGTGGTATTCGCTCTGGAGGTAGGTCGCGGTACCCGGAATGGTATCGTTTCCAAAAGAGTTGGGGAATCTATAAGACCATTCAGCAGTTTCCACAGGAAAGTTACTGAGTGAATGATCCTTCTCAAGGAAAGTGGTTGCACATCGAACCGAGACAACATCTCAATGTGATCCACACCTCTAACAGGGTAAAGAGTAAGTTAAGTTTAAGTAAAAGAGTGCAGCATTTTTTTATTATTTTTATTTATAAAAATACTATATTATATTAATGATAGACTCCTTCGTTTAAAATATTTTAATAACATTTTTTTTTTTTTATATATTTTTTATTGTGCTAGTTTTGAATTATTATTAAAAAAAAAACTTTATTTATATAACTGATTTATCCACGAACAATATTTTAAATTGCAATAAAATTAAAGGAAAACTCTACAGCAATAGCTAAGGAAATAATTTTACTTTAAATAGACAACAGCAATCCATTATCTAGAATTGTGTCCTTTCTAAAGCTTTAAAGACACCAGCAATAAATGTTGTATACAAGTTTCTTACAACGCTTTGTAAGAGACATATAGACATAGATCGAACACAACCCGCCCTCAAAAAAGGACCAACGTCGTTGCAATACGGCAACGGTCCAGACAAAGAGAGGCTGTAAATTTCCAGCAGCGAAAAACGAGTTGGAAACTAAAGGACATAATAAATTCGGCAACGGAAGTGTTAATAGTTGTTATTGATACTTTAGACCGGTCGGTGTTCCGAGTAATGCGTCAAGATATTTAAGTAGCCATAAAAGTGATTAATGGCTTCTGGAACGGCGGGCCGATGCGAAGGAAGAAATTTGAAGTAGCGCCAGGAGGCGTGCGCTTCGCTCGTAACTTATTTACTAACAGAACTATTAATCGAACATCGGATTCGACAGTTTTTAAATGGGTACTTCAGTTTTTAGGTAATTCTGCAAGGAAAGAGTTATTCGCTGCCACTGATTTTTTTCAAAGAAATTTATGTGGTTCCTTAGGGGCTTTCTCGAGAGCTGCAATGCTAGTATTGGATAAATTATGGTTATGGAATTTATTGGTTGAGTGGTAATATATATCGCGTGTTTTTTGTAATTTTATTTTCTTTATCATTAGTGAAAATTACTGACATAGTGATATAGAATCTATATTTATATACTGTAGTGATATATTCTATATTTTTACTAGGAATATATCATAGGATTTAACAACTTATTGCCCTGCAGAGTTTATATATTTTGTTGGGATCATTTAGACCTACTGTAAAATATTGTAAAATTCTAAAATTAAGAAATTGGCGCTTATCAAGTTTTTCCCCTGGATCCTTCATTTAATATCTACAGGAAAAATAAATAGAACAGTTTCTAACACCAATTGTACCTAAGATCATAATAATCTATGTCAGATATAGATATCTATTGATGATCCAGAATTTTTGTTACACTAATTTAGTTTTGTTAATTTTTTTTTTTTTGGGCCACCCTGTATTTTACTTATTAAACATCAACTGGTTAATTGTTTATTATATTATATAGTAATATTAACTGTATTTTTTTATTTCAGGTATGTTTTGAAATTCAATTTGGAGTGCTGAGCGCTATATCATGGTGAGTTTAAACTTAACCTAAGAAAATATTCTACGAATATTTTTAATATTAAGCATTTTTAATGCATTTATACAAGTTTTACAATTTTTTTCTAAGTCTATAAATCTTTGCTCTAAGTCTATAAGTATGATATATTGAAACTAACATAAAATTTGTATACAACTAAATAAACATATACCTACCATCCTGGCAAGCGAAACCTTGGGTCGGCGTCTACATGTATAGGAGTGAATCGCTATAGCAATCTAGTAAGTCGGAGAGAGCAAAAATAAAGTATTTATTACACAACCACTTAATCTGACGCTAGATTCCATGCGCTTGGGAAAATATTCTCTCTTCTGTCTTTGTTTAATACATCTTATTTTACTAAGCGTGTTGACCGTATTCTTCGTACACACGAAAATCGGCACGCAAGGCCTGACATGCTGACCCTAGTATGCTTAGCAATATTGCATATTTCACATTTTAAGGTTATGTTACATTTTCAGTTCCAATAAAAATGATATAGTTAAATCCTATACAAAACCAGATGAGTTTTGTTTCAAGCAATGTTAAAATACGTTCTAAACATGCATAGAAAGATTAAGAATAATATATGAACTAGAAAATATAGTTGATGTACAAATAAAACTGTTTCCGTGAAAATCCTCTGGGACGTATCTTATAAAAATGTTTTCAGAGCATATCTCCAAATGCAACAGGCAACTACCTATTTTTTAGCTCCCTCGAGCTTTCAGCAAACGCCTCGTTACGCGTGCGGTAAAAAATCTTCTATCCTCGTCAGATTTATCTTTTTACAGACAAAGATTTATTTGATTTAAAGGTACGGTTAGGGTAAAATGTATTTCAGAAATCTGGATCTTGATAATGTAAAATAAGTATTTCTAGAAATGCATTTTATAGAAGAAACAATAACATTTTTATTACGATAATAAAATGAAAACGATAAAGAAATAAAATGAAAAATCAGAAATGGGAAATAATGTTCATTTACAACAATATCTTGTTTCCATTGAAATTCTCTGGTTTACGTTGTAAAAATGTTATTAGGCCACATTATCTCAATTGGGAATACTTTGAAATGCACCTGGAAACTACCCGTTTTTCCTTTTTCTCTCTTGAGGCTTCTTTCAAGAAACGCCTCGTTAGATGTATACGAAAATATCTTACAATTTTGTTAGGTTTATCTCTATACCCACAAAATCTTTGAAGACTTGTATGTCGTAGATTAACGAGATTTCTGTTAAGCCTAAAATAACTGAGATTTTGGAAATTTAGGCTGGACGCAGGCACAAATAGAAAAAAGTTTTAGACAAAAACGTTTCCGTGCTTTCGTCTGGACGTACATTTTGCTTATCTTAGACTAGCGAGAATTGAACGTTATCCTTAAGCCAAAAAGTTCAGGATTCTGTAAATTTAATCACATGGATCTTCAATTTACATATGGAGGATTGCTTAATTGATGTATCAACGAATTAAGTTTTCATAGCAGCATGTTTTTAATAAGAATTCATAAGATGAGAACACGAGAAAAATCAGAAATTTAGTTGATTTACAACAGTAACTTGTGAATTAAGTTCTCGTAGCAGCATATTTTTAATGATAATCTAAAAATGAGAATAACAGACGAGAAAAATGGGAAGTCTAATTGATATACAACAAACTGGGTTTCATTGAAAGCCTCTGGGATGACCGCAATGAAAATGTTATTAGAGCACATCAACTCAACCGGAATCGCTCGAAATGCACCAGGAAACTACCTATTTTTTCCTTTTCTCCTTTGGGGCTTCTTTCAGGAAACGCCTCGTTTCGCTTGCAGCAAAAAATCCTCAAACCTCGTCAGGTTTATCTCTCTGCCTGCAAAAACTTTGATTTAAAGGTACCGCTAGGACGAAATCTACTTCCGTCCGGGCGTACATCTTCCCTGTCGTAGATTAGCGAGAATTTAAAGCTGCTCTTAAGCCGGGAATAATTCAGGATCGTGCGGGCTTTATCGGAATTATCCGCGAATAAAGAGGCCCAGAGACGGCGTCGTTGTCCTCCGCTGCGAAACAGCCAAAAAGAACGAACGCAATTTGCTGCCAGCTCATGGCGCTTGCTAAAATGTATTTATCGCCAAGGGGATTTGCGCTGTGCCAGTTTTTTCGTCTGGCACGCGGAATTTATTCTTGCAAAAGTAGTGGGCTGTGATTTAAATTTTGATTTCTTTGTCTAGGTCCGGTGATTCAGTCGTGTAGAGATTATCTTTTTCTTTCTTGTAAAATAGACTCTGGGCCTGTTTTCTTCAACATCTATCTCTACCTAGAATATCGAACCATCTTTTGTTGGTGGGTGAACGATTCTTTCTCCCATATACAATTTATCTCTTCCAATACATAATATAGTGAATCAAACGAGGATATGTGATACTGAGTTCTTTCTGTCATTCTAATATCCAGGTATCAGGATGTATCACTAAACTAAGTGACAAGGTACCAACTTTTAGTAAGAATCCAAAAGATGAGAATAACAGACGAGAAAAAATGGGGAGTTTAGTTGATTTACAAGAGTAACTTGTTTTCATTGAAAGCCTCTGGGATGAACGCAATAAAAATGTTATTAGAGCACATCAACCCAACCGGAAACGCTCGAAATGCACCAGGAAACTACCTATTTTTTTCTTTTCTCCCTCGAGCCTTCTTTCAGGAAACGCCTTGTTTCGTTTACAGCAAAAAATCCTCAAACCCCGTCAGGTTTATCTCTCTGCCGACAAAAACTTTGATTTAAAGGTACGGCTAGGGCGAAATCTACTTCCGTCCGGGCGTACATCTTCCGTGTCGTAGACTAGCGAGAATTTAAAGCTGCTCTTAAGCCGGGAATAACTCAGGATCGTGCGGGCTTTATCGGAATTATCCGCGAATAAAGAGGCCCAGAGACGGCGTCGTTGTCCTCCTCTGCGAAACAGCGAAAGAGAACGAGCGCAATTTGCTGCCGGCTCATGGCGCTTGCTAAAATTTATTTATCGCCAAGGGGATTTGCGCTGTGCCAGTTTTTTCGTCTGGCACGCGGAATTTATTCTTGCAAAACTAGTGCGTTGTGATTTAAATTCTGATTTCTTTGTGGGGAGGACGGTCCGGTGATTCAGTCGTGTAGAGATGATCTTTTTCTCTCTTGTAAAATAGACTCTGGGTCTGTTTTCTTCAACATCTATCTCTACCTGGAATATCAAATCATCTTTTCTTGGTTGGTGAACGCTTCTTTCTCCTATAGACATAATATAATGTGTCAAACGAGGATATGTGATTCTGAGTTCTCTCTGTCATTCTAATATACAGGTATCAGGATGTACCAGTAAACTAATTGACAAAGCACCAACTTTTAGCAAGAATCCAAACGATGAGAATAACAGACGAGAAAAAATTGGAAGTTTAGTTGATTTACAACAGTAACTTGTTTTCATTGAAACCCTCTGGGATGAACGCAATAAAAATGTTATTAGAGCACATCAACTCAACCGGAACCGCTCTAAATGCACCAGGAAACTACCTATTTTTTTTTTCCTTCCTAGAGGCTTCTTTCAGGAAACGCCTCGTTTCGCTTGCAGCAAAAAATCCTCAAACCTCGTCAGGTTTATCTCTCTCCCGACAAAAACTTTGATTTAAAGGTACGGTTAGGGCGAAATCTACTTCCGTCCGGGCGTACATCTTCCCTGTCGTAGACTAGCGAGAATTTAAAGCTGCTCTTAAGCCGGGAATAACTCAGGATCGTGCGGGCTTTATCGGAATTATCCGCGAATAAAGAGGTCCAGAGACGGCGTCGTTGTTCTCCTCTGCGAAACAGCGAAAGAGAACGAGTGCAATTTGCTGCCGGCTCATGGCGCTTGCTAAAATTTATTTATCGCCAAGGGGATTTGCGCTGTGCCAGTTTTTTCGTCTGGCACGCGGAATTTATTCTTGCAAAACTAGTGGGTTGTGATTTAAATTCTGATTTCTTTGTGGGGAGGACGGTCCGGTGATTCCGTCGTGTAGAGATTATCTTTTTCTTTCTGGTAAAATAGACTCTGAGCCTGTTTTATATCCTTTTTATAGCCTGTAGATTATCTTTCGTCTAAAAGGGAAATTAAAACAACTTTGGGTGCACGTCATCAATGACACCATGCGTCGTCTTATGGAGTTTGCTGGTGGTCGTATTATGATGTGCAACCAAAGTTATTTTAGTTTCCCCATATGTCGTTTTTCTTCAAAATTGAGATTTTCAGGCAGAACTATGTGATGAGGCATTGTGGATTGAAACCAGGACTAATCTTCTGTCGGGTTATTAACAACGTACGAGCTACCTTGACGAGGACTAGATTGGCTCTGTATTCGATCCACAAGGCTTTACTACACAGTTCTGCCGGAAAATCTCAATTTTTAAGAAAATGGACATAGACTTGTTCTAATCTAAGGGGACGATATAGCGACTGGAGATAATAAAATTGGTATATGGTGTATAATTAATAAATACTTTCTATACCGTCTAATCAAGTTCGGTAATTTCGAAGAACAATGGAAACCACTCCAATCTATATTACTCTATTATTATCTTGGCGCGTTTTCCTTCACCGCCACCTGCAGATACAAAATTAACACCGATCGCAAAGTTCGAGAACGAGCCGAGCAACGCCACGCCAACGACATATCGCGTCGCATTTATCTCGAGCGAATGGCCACCACCGCCGGACGTAAACCTGGTGCGCGGCCGGCGTCGTAACTCCACGTGTAACAATTAACTAACAGGACCGTATCGGGTTGGGAAAGGCCCTCGCTTTTACGAGCAGCGCCAAAATAACCGCGTAAACTTTACGAGATAAGCCCGAGTAAACGAGGACGCTTCGGTAATTTCGCGAACCTGTAACGTCGAGATGGCGTAACTTTGGAAAATAGAGATGCATACGACAACATGTTCTTTAATGCAATCACTCTTATTTCAGTAAGAATGTTTTAATGTTTGTTTGGAAGTAAGTGTAGACAATGATGAATTACGAAATAGGTTTTAAAAAATAACAAAGTTAAAAAATTACGAGATTAAAAGATCGAAAACATAATATAATGGATATTAAGATTTGGGAATTGAAGAGTTGTAACTTGTTAGTCAACATCATCATAATCATCATCATAATCATCATCATTTTCAGCTTATTCAACCATTTCCAATTATGATGCTCCCTGACATATTTAGATACTCTCTTTGTAGTTGGGCCATTTGTTATCTATTGTTGGCTTTGCGGGCCAGGTATCCCTGCTAATTTCCTAATATCATGGTTCTATCTTAAGTTTGGTCTTCATCTAGGTCTCTTAACAACTTAATTTCTGGTGGGTGCCATGCTGTAATTTTTGTGGTCCATCTGTTGTCCGTCCTTCTTACCAGGAGTACATTTGCACTTGAGGGATTGAGGGATCTACTTGAGGGATTTGATTCTGATGCTGACATCTATTCTTCTTCTTCTTCTTCTTCGGGTTCCATCTCCTAATGGAGGTTGGAAATCATCATTTTAGGACATCTATTACCTAGATCTTTTGTCGTATCCACTCTGTTCTTTTACGATCTTTTCCAGCATATTTTAATCCATTGAGCGTTGTGCGACCTGCAGTTTCCTTACAATGTCCGTTTTAAGTATCCAGGTTTCGCATGCACAGGTTATGATTGGCAGTACACATTAGTCATATTTTCTTCTTTAGATAAAGTGGCATTCTAATACAACTTGTTAGTAACGAGTCGTATATTGGAGGGACAAACGTTCTAAATGTATGCCTGACGAACAAAAAAAAACATACGAAAGAAGATGAATCAATAAAATTAGGTACTGCTGACGATGTGTGGTTACTCAAAGCCATTTTGTATAATTATAACAATAACATATTTATCAATCGAAGTATGGAAATTTCCACAATAGGCCAATCACTATCATACGTACAAAACCTTTCCCTTCCTCTCCTCAGTGGATAAGCTCACACTTAACTGTACCTAATTACGTCACGGGTGTTGGGCTTGCTTTAGTATATAAACTCAGTAGTTATAGAATTTACATAAGTTTTCATAATCTCACCGAAATGTAAGTTTTAAAAATTAATTCTCAGAAATTGAGGAGTGAAAGAAATGTGCTTTATGTCAGTAAGTTCCAATCTCAGAAGAATTTAAGTAATATCTTTCCATAACACAGTAAGCAGTGTACCAAAACAAACTAAAATGTGATTACAAATCGATATAGTTTTGAGAGTGTATAGAGCAGCTTCAAGTACTATCTACTATCACTGATAACAGCGATGTAACCTTATTAGGTTAGATCGTATCTATTGATGAAAGGCATTATCAAAAGCGGCAATAGGTGATACATGCTCTAAATAGACTACTGTGCACAATACACTTCTCTAGAATAGCAAAGCTTAGGATCTAGAAAGCCGTGACAAGATCAGTCATGACGTATGGGGCAGATATTTGGACAATGTAATAAAGGATAAAAAAAACGCCACTTCGGGAGAAGAGTTTTTATGAGAATACTTCCGCTACTATGACATACTGAGGATCCAAAGAGTTTTTTCTTAAGAAATAGAACTTAAAGATTACAAGATTTCACGTTTTTTTTCAAGCTAAGAACACATTTTCACCGTTTTTTCAAGCTAGCTGAGTCTAATATGGGAATCAACAACAACAGGAAAGTGCCTTCAAGATGTTCACAGCTAAGATGGAGATCCAACGTAGACTTGCAGAGCATAGGGACATGATTGCATATTCTTAGAGTCGATGGAAGATTGATATGTTTGGAGGAAAATTGTGGGTGACCTCCAAAACCTAGGAATGATTGTCGTACTTCTAGGGTGATGATAAAGAGACGCAGTGCAACTTATGCTTACAGGGAATGTCTACTCAATCCACTCCCTTGGAAGTGTTATTCTCCAACCTGAGTTACTCTCTAGTTACTCAGGTTTTAGCAAGTACTATGCTTTGGGATATCTCTACTAGTCATTCCATTACAAATAAAAATTAATGCAAAAGTAAATAGTTACGTGCTATTTTCAGAAAGTTCTTATTATTTATTTCTAATGATAAAATCAAAAAAGACAAGAACAAACGATTAAAACGCAAAATGAGCGCCAATAAGAACCCTAGATCAACCAGCACAGATAAAACTATTCCAGAGAAAGAAAAATAGGCGATCCATTCTCGAGATTTCGATTCAGAGAACGGGTCTCGATTGCAATCTGATCGAGAGGATTAGAAGAGGGATGACACGAAATAAAAAAACGGCCAGTAAAGGTCCCGACAATTAAGGACTGAATAAAAGGAACGGATCGTACAAAGCCGGTAATTCCTCTGTTCCTTTGTCCGACGACGCTAGACGGATTTGCAGGAGATTCGAAATTAAATTTAAGAATAATTATTTATTTTACCTAACGGAGCGTTCGCGGAAAATAAGGTGTGATTAAAAAGGATTGGGTCATTAAGGAAAAGCAGGTTGATTTAATTTAATGCTTGTTATTTCAATAGTTAGCATGGAGTACTTATGGGAGAAAGTCAATCATATTCTGATCTAGAATGCCACTTTATCAAAGAAGAAACATTCGACCAATGTGTCAACTAGTCATGACGTATGCATGAGAAACTTGGAGACTTAAAACGGACGTCATTAGGAAACTGCAGGTCGCACAATGCTCAATAGAGCAAAACATGCTGCTAACTAAGTGAGGCCGTAAAGAATAGAGTAGGGATGCGAAAGACCCAGGTAATAGTCAATGTCATCAACAGAGTCAAATCCCTCAAGTGGCAATGGGCAGTGAAACTGGCAAGAAGGACAGACAACAAGTGGACACAAAAATTACAGCACAGGTACCCAGGTGAAACTTAAAAGAGGAACAAACCTGAGATGGAAGCAATACGTAGAAAAAAAAAAAAAAAAAAAAAAAAAAAAAAAATTAAGATGTCAGTTTTAATATAATACTGTATAAATACGTACTCGTTATATTAGGCAACTTAAATAAAATTGTATATAACAATCTATAAATATCATATTTAGAAAAACAAAAATTTCTTTAAATATTTTGGATCCTGATAAACTTTATGGGGATTGGAGGGAGAACTAAAATGAAGTACTTACTTTTTTTACTGTTTCTGCCTCTGTAAGAAAGGAGCATTATATTCAACTGAAACACACTAAAGCTTTACTTTTTTTTTGCTACCCACAGGAAAAGCATAAATTGTACATCAGTTTTACAATGCTGTACAATTCTTGACTTTATTTGAATTAAAAAGTTTTGTTATTAAGTCAAATTTGAGGCTGAAAATATCTATGTATTCTCTTTTCAATCTATTAATATTTTTAAGATTTTTTCACAATATTTTTGATATATTCCAATTGCTACTTTTCAAATTGTCTCTCTGCATGTACCTTTTTATTAGCCCAAAGTTCGCCCCCAGTAGATGGAATTAACATTTAAATTCCAAAGAATTACTATTTCATGATCCGATAACATCCCCTGAAGGCATAAATATTCAAACGTCTCTGAAATGTAAATTTAAACAACACAACTTGATCTTTGCATATGTTGATATTGAAGAATTAATAATATATTATGAATTGGAATTAAAGTAGCAAAGAGCTTTAATAGAGCATTTTCTTAATTTATTTTAGTTATTCTTTCAGAATATGCTTATCTGAAATGTTAATTTTGTACATGGGTACAAACTCTTCTGATCTCTAAGTTACATTTTCAGTCTTATCATATTCCAAGAGTCTTCAGTTCAGTCTTATTATATTCGATCAAGCGAATCGGTTCTAATGGCCCAAAAGTCTCGCCCGCCTGGAAGAAGTATTCAAGATTCGAACTTTTGAGGGGAGATTTTAATCTTTTCCTGTTAAATGTAGCAGGAAAGATTACGTACTTATATAGTTTTGATATAGAATGCAGAAATGGTAGATGGCACAAAATAAACTTTGTACTATTTCAATCAAACAAACATTTAATACCAAAGTTTAAGGAAAATAAAACTCGTGTTCCGGCACCCATGAGGCTTTTTTCAAAGGTTTTGTTATCAACTTTACAGGATGCTATGTCTGAGGTACGCGAGCATTTTTATCTCGGTAACCGTAATAGATACGAACATGATTCCATTGGGACAAAAGTTGCGCTTTGGGATGTTCACCAAGATGCAAGCACAAAAGTTTTAAAGTTTCAAGGATTGAAATCACTTATTTTTTTTCTCTCGTTTTGTGGAAAATTAGGGTTATCTGATAGTACTTTAGATTTTCAATTTAGCTGATAATTTGTGAGATACCGAGGCCAACTTTTTTTTTAATAATAATAATATCTGTATTTTTGTGTTTTGAAAGAAGTTCGTCTCTCCTGAGTACAAAAGACAGTGCCACATCTTTTACTTTTTTTTGCTTTGAGTACCTAACAACAACAAAACTGTTCCTATTCCACACCCGGTATTTCATCAGCCGACCATTTTTATTAAAATAAAAGAAGTTTGGGGTACCTAGGTCGACTCAGCCTTAAATGAGCATTTGGGATTCACAATCCTGAGGTAATAATAGGCGGTTGTGTTAATATTATTTAAAATAAGTCCGACCCTGGGTTTTTAAATTATTTAATTCGATTATATTCATCGCAACAATATCGATCAGCGCTAATTGAAAAGAAAAATCGAGTCAATTGAATATTCAAATAATATCCAGGTCAGCTAATTAAAGGATATTATTTTAACTTTTTTATTGTGAATTTGAAATCTCCCTGTGCGATCTTATAATGTGTGCTTATCTGAAATGTTAATTTTAAATAAGTACAACCTTCTGATCTCTGTTACATTTTCAGTCTTATCATATTCCAAGAGTCTTCAGTTCAGTCTTATTATATTCGATCAAGCGAATCGCTCGCCGCTTGCTACTTGCCATTCATCACCGAAAGAATATATATGTGCCCTGCGCACGCAGCTTACTGCTTGGCGCTAGGCGTTAATATATTACAACAATATTAAGAAATTTCGTCGAGCGATCAATCGGTTATTGCAATCGCTTGATACTTGAGTACTGGATTATTGAAATTAATCGGTTTTTCCCATCACTAGTATTTATCCTTTTTGTTTTATCCCAGTAGAACTATTTTTATTTTTGAATCAAATGAAACGTTTGTTACATTTTCAAACAGAACACTCTAATTCGCCCAACAAAATCCCAGATATATTAGCAGATTAAAGCGAGTCTTTGAAAAATATTCTCGTTTACAACAGATTGCCGATACCCTCGGGACTCTGTATCGAACGATCTGGGAGGAAAATACGAATTTACGGAACGTTTTGGGCGAATAGTTGCGCGCACAAGTTCCTTGACTTATTTCGTATCGATATTGTTTGATCGCAGGCAGCAAACGCTCCGAGAGCAAACAAAACTTAGTTAACATTTATTCTTTGATCGATAAAAAGGAGTCACTTATTTCGGCGGATGTATCGTGTTTTAAGTTTTTAACCAGGATGCAAAATTGAAGCATAAATAAAGAGACTGCATTAGCACGAGTAATTTGAAGGGTAATTGAGTTTTCAATTAGTTTTCAGCCTGTGCTCTGTTATTTCTCTTTCATTCTGTGGTATAGTTAACATATCCATGTTCGTTCAACAATGTTAAAAAAAAATAATTATCAGTCAATTTAAACCACCTGTATAAATAAAGAAGTTTATAGCTGAGTGGGTGAGTTTTCACGGAAATTACTGGAGATAGAAAGTTTGCAAATGGGGAAAATATCTTTGTGGGTCATAATATAAGTGTTTCAGATTGGCTTACTAGATATTTCGAAATAAACAAATTTCGGCTATTGTAAAAATTGTCTTAATTCCATTATAATCTATTTTAGACAAAAAGTTTTCAGATAAAAATTGTAGATAATCACATCTCTAATGAGTCTGTGTTCTCCGATTTTTTCTAAAGCCTGCTATTTTCATACATGTCATAATGAAAGTCATGTTAGAACCACTCTATTGGTGCTCTTGATGCTTGAAACCGTTCTCTAAAAAACGTAAGTAACGTTCACCGGTCAACGTGTCCTCGAAAATGTATAGCCAATAAAAGTCGTACCAATAATCCTACACGCTTTTCTTCATTTGAAAAATTCATATTTACAATTTTTGTTTATTTTAGTTAATAAAGTTTGGATGTGAAAGTTTCACATTTCTGAGAGCAACGACGATTGAACTTCTTTCTACGGCTAAGTGAAATTGTTTAAAAATGATAAGAATTGGCTATAACTCAGTAATTTTTCGAAAAAACAAAACATATTATAGCTTATATCGCTGAAAAGCTTAAAAATGGCGCTTTTTATGAAGTCATGGCCAAATATGGTTTCCATTTAAAAAAAAACATATGTTTTTGTCATATGTCAAAAATGACAGGCTTTAGAAAAAAAAAAACGGAGGACACAATCTCATTAAGGATGTGATTATCTACAACTTTTATCTGAAAACTTTTTGTCTAAAATATATTATAATGGAATTAGGGACAGTTTTTAAATTAGCTAAAATTTGTTTTTTTTTCGAAATATCTAGTAAGCCATGAACTTTTTCAAAAATCTGAAAGGCGCATATTTATGACCCCATAAACTTCCCCTAGGAGATGCAAGACCTTGTCCTAAAAAAAAATTCTACCCATTTACCCGGCTCTCTATCTCCAGTAGTTTCCGAGATACCCATAGAGAACATCGTAGAAAACTCACCCTGTATAACATAAAGGATCTACGTTCTGTTAAATATATATTTCTCAAAAATATTTGATTTTCTCAAAAAATAAAAATAAATGGTATTATAGTGAAACGAATGTCGGTTAATTTAAATTAAACCATTTGATGATGGTCTCTCGAATCCTAAACGTCGCGTCGGACTGGAAAATTCCTTAAGAAATTTTATTATTCCAGTTGTACTTAGAGATATTTGTTACATCTAAAGAAAAAAATTAAATAAAACTATCCAAATTTCATTTTGATTTCGTCTATGGTGCAAAGTCTCCATCTATCAAATAAAACGTCTCTCTAGTCGCTTACTTTGCACCCCAGATAGGAACTCATTAAAGAAAACCCAAATCTCGGTTCACCTCTAGAGTTCCATCGTGGCGGCAACTTTTTCCCGTAAATCAGCAGACGCTTCAAAAGCAAGAGCCGGCAGAAACCGGCGAAACTACGTACCTGCCGGTCCTAATTCTTCCAGAGATAAAATAAAAGCGTGTTCCGAGCGATAAAATCCGACCGCGGCAAATCTTGGGCGTCCCGACGCCGTACTGGAAAAAAGCGACGCCGCTGCAGGACGCCGCCGTCACCTGCACAAATCTTCTCCAGGACGACGCGACGGTTCTAATGGCCCAAAAGTCTCGCCCGCCTGGAAGAAGTATTCAAGATTCGAACTTTTGAGGGGAGATTTTAATCTTTTCCTGTTAAATGTAGCAGGAAAGATTACGTACTTATATAGTTTTGATATAGAATGCAGAAATGGTAGATGGCACAAAATAAACTTTGTACTATTTCAATCAAACAAACATTTAAATTTTCACAAAGTTTAAGGAAAAAAAAAACTCGCGCGTTCCGCAATCTTTGAGGTTTTTTCAAAGGTTTTGTTATCAACTTTACAGGATGCTACAAATTCGAGGTACGAGCATTGTTATCTCGGTAACCGTAATAGATACGAACATGATTCAATTGGGACAAGGTTGCGCTTTGGGATGTTCACCAAGATGCCATCAAAAGGCTATCTGATAGTAATTTTAGATTTTCAATTTAGCTGATAATTTGTGAGATACAGAGGCCAACTTTTTTTTTTAATTACGGATCTGCATATTTTGTTTCAGGTTTTGAAAGAAGTCGTTCTCCTGAGTACAATGATATGCCACACTTTTTACTTTCTTTTGTTTTGAGTACCTACCTTAACAACAACAAAACTATATAATTATTATTTAAAATAAGTCCGACCCTGGGTTTTTAAATTATTTAATCTGATTATATTCATCACAACAATATCGATCAGCGCTAATTGAAAAGAAAAATCGAGCCAATTGGAAGATTCAAATAAATAATATCCAGGTCACCAATTTAAAGATATTATTTTTAACTTTTTTTTATTGTGAATTTGAAATCTCCCTGTGCGATCTTATAATATGCGTCATATTAATCGTAGTTATTATAAATAAATCAACTTCTACAAACTACTTTCTAATGCTTTACATGTTCGAAAGGGTTAGCATACTCCCTATTGCACCAATTTATGTTTCGTTAAATTTTATTTATAGCTCTTTGAACTTTCTTCTTATACTTCCGAATGCATTTTGTACTCTTTATTGTAAATGTTGAGATGTATTGATTTCACTTTTACAAATGACGTTAAGCAATGCCCCCGCCCCTTGGCGACAGGTCCAGGAGCCTCGCTGGCCATTAGACTACCCTACCATTTAAAATCCATCTTCCGAGAAAATGATTTGATGTTTATATTATATTATATTTATATTCTTTCGTATTATTTTATTGCATTTGATTTTCCATATTCAATGTTTTACGCATAATTGTTAAGTTTGAAAGCTTATCAATATTGTAACGATAAATAGACTAAATATTAAAAAATAGAGACGAACTTGAAATTAGTTTAAATAAATTGTGTTTAAATGTCCGAAACAAAAAAACAAATTAAGTGTGGCATATTATTGTACTCAGGAGATCGAGTTCTTTCAAAACCTGAAATAAAAAATGCAGGTCCGTATTTTAAAAAAAATAGTTGACAACTGTATCTCACAAATTATCAGTTAATTTGAAAATCTACAATTACTATCAGATAACCCTAATTAAGTGGCTATGAGAATGTGCAATTAGTTTTTTGATTTTCTAAAAAGTAAGGACAGGAAAAAATAAAATTGATTTTCAAAAAAATCCGTTTTTTTTTCAAAGAAACTCAACAACCCTTGAAGTTTTTAATACTTTTTGATGGCATCTTGGTGAACATCTTTAAGGGCGCAACTTTGCCCCAATTTAACCATGTTCGTATATGTTACGGTTACCGAGATACCAATGCTCGTCCCTCGAATTTGTAGCACCCTGTATATAATACTGGTATTTTATCACAGATATTCGAGGAGTCGAGGATTCGCCGCGTTCCGCCGAATTTTATGGTTCCAAACATTCTTTTATCTCCGGAAGAATTAGAAGCGAGCTGCACTTAGGAGTTTTGTCGTTCTCGGCTGGTCCTTGTTTCTGAAACGGGGTCTGATTTACGACTAAAGTTACCGCAGAGCACTGGATTTTCCTTAATGAGTTCATAACTAGGTCGGAGAGTATGTGCGGCTGCATTTGACAGATGGAGATTTCGAGTTACCGACAAAAACCAGGTGCAGTTAGGAATAGTTAGGATGAAAATGATACTAATATAATATATTTCATAGATAAATGTGTCTTAAAATGTTTAGAATAAAAGGTGTAAAATATTTTGCGAAAAAAAAGTTGAGAAGTTTTGGTGCCGAATAATTTTATTGCTTTATCCAGATACATATCTGATGGCCGAAACAATTATATAACACCAAACTAACAAAAGAAGATATACCAATGTCTAGGTTTCATCCTTAGTCTTCCTTATTCAGTATGGATAACTTAGCAATGAGAAGATATATTAAGACATTCAATTATTACTACCAGAAACAATAAAAGCTGCTCGCAGATGAAACATAAGTCTCCCAATAAGTCAGTCCATATATCTACAAGGGATTTATACCGTTATCTTTTGCCGTCGATCTGTTTCGTGTGCCATAAAAACAGCGGTCGCCGGGATCGCACCGGGGGAAAAAGTAATTGGCACTTAATTGAATTGGATGCGGTCGAGGCGTAAAACAGAACCAAAATAAAGGATATCCTAAACGAGCGATTTATCGGGCTCCGGGGTGGCGCTGGGTGAGTCCCCGGGGATTTATTACGTCTTTATGGTTTCGCACAGTGGATCTTCGGCCGGAATTCACTTAGATATCTATGGTAATCGGGAGAAATGCGGAGAGGGTGGTTTGTGGTTATGTTTTTGTGTGGGTTCGATACAATGCGAGGGAAGTCTTTTTCCTAAAAAGCTGTATTTGAATAATTTCTAGTCGTTTTGTGGAATGAAATATTCATATGCACTGTTTCTTGATATTTGGAGGCAGAATTAAACCTGGAACTAGGAATGGATGAAGAAACATTTTACCCAAAATCCCCGAAATGTATATTTTTTTCAATCAGTAGTTTTATACAGGTACTGACGAAGTTTCATCTTATTTCGATTTTTTTTTTTTTTTTTATTGTAAATATTTCGATAAATTTTGGTGTCTGGGATTTTTTGGACATGAGAATTTGATTTTCATGTCAATATAAAACCTATTTATTGGGGGCGTCACCTGGCTACGCGTTTTTAATTGTTTCGAAGAGTAATAACTTTATTACTTTAGTAATAACTTTATTACTCTTAAAAAAAAAATTAAAAAAAATAAGAAATAAAAATTACACTTTCTTATAATATAAAAAAAAAACTAAGCATTTTAGGAGATAAATATTTATAATGAACTTTTGTGTAATTTATTTTCACCTGCAGAATATGTCGAAGTTTCCGGAACACAGTTCACCCTGTATATAGAGTAACTACTAAAGTGCCAATTTAACTAGGTCGACTCTCTTCTCTGCCGAGTGATTTGAGTTCTTTTCAGCAACACTTTGTAGTAACTGTAACACAAAAAATCGATAACTCAGTAAATATTATAGTTTCAATTAGATAAAGTGTTTTGCTACATTCTTAAAAGAAACAAGGGCGAAAAAATTATTACCAAAACAAAGCAAAAGTCGACTTGTGACCTGTTCAAAGATGAGACCGAAAAATCCATAAAGTTTATGGTGACGTAAAAATGTCTGTTTACGTTCCCAGGCTGATTCTGAAAAATTGCATCCGAATATAAAGCGGTAGTCGGGAGTAACATCACGAACCTGTCCATCAATAAAAGTCATAAAATCGACTGCCGACTATTCAAAGTCAAACACGCAAACAAGACAGCGAGAGAATGTTGAAGAATATTTTTAGCACGGACGTAGTAAAAAAGTTTAAAAAAAGTTCTGCAAAATGTATTTGTTTTAAATAAATATTGGTAAATATTTAAGTCGTTAGCCATTTTATTTATTCCATTTTAACTGGCTATAACTTTATTTTTGAAGACAGAATATTCATTAGAAAGCATATTGTAGAGTTTTAGTCAGGTTTCTCAAATGCATAATGGTCAAATGTTTAGTTACCACAGCTGAGGGTTAGAACCCTTGGTGTTACAAAAGCAAAATAAAAACACTTTTTTTTTTTTTTTTTTAAAAACATTTTTATCATTTATTTTGCGTTTTGTTTACTATACAAGCACTAAGATGATTAAAACCAATATAAAAACTAAAGCGATCATTATGTAATTCAAAGTTAACCATCTGCCGATGATGCTAACTTAGTTATGATGATGACAAAACAAATTTGTTTATCGATATTTGGCGCCATACGCTCAAAGTAAATAATTTGACGATTGTGATTAGTCTCGGCCGTGGCTATATCGGCATTTTTATACCGAGAAGGAGACGGAGAACTGGGCCTGCTGTCGCCGAGAATGATTGTAAACGAGACCGAGACCAAGATCTCGGTCGGACCTTAATGACGACGACTTTTTTTTGTAAAAAAAAAAAATTTTGTAATTATTAATATTTTTGTTTTTTTTTTTTTTTTTTTTTTTTTTTGTTTTTGAGAAAAAAACCAGATTGATATTTTCTTTTTTTTTCCAAAGAAGATCTTATGTACATATACAGATGGTTCCAATATTTCGTGAACATAGAACAAAGCTACGTATTTTTAAAATCAAAATAATTTTATTTGATACAATTTACCTCTATGCAAAGTGCTTCATTTATTCGTTAGAGGGCATCAATCAAAAATAAACCTGAACGCTAATTAATTTAAAAATTTATAAAGCTATTGTGAAATATCATTTGTTATACTAACATTCCATTCCATTTTCGCCAATTAGATTATTAGCGTTAGTGTTAGCTAGACTTTTTTTCGATTTTTAGAAAATCAAATATTAAATCGGGTATCATTTAAATCGGAATAACGGTTCTTAAAACAGTTTTAAAAATCCTGTTTAAAACAATAAAAAAAAAAAAAAAAAAACCTAACCTAACCTATCCTAACTGTGATACGGTCTTTTTTGAATGAGTGTAGTGACTAAGCCCTAGACGAGCTAGCGGGATGAATAGTGATAGCGGCAGTGTTTTCACTTGCTACCCTGCTACCACTCCACACCCCATTTGAGTACAGATCTACCCTTTGTAAAACAATTTAACCTCGCTGATAATCTGCCCCGATTAAAAATAAGCTTGTGGAAATACTAGAGCGATTCGGTGCCAGACGTGGCCAAGAAAAATCACTATAATCAATCTGATACTGTACCAACTCAGGTATGTTTGCTCCTATGCTATTAAAATTTAAAACATGTAAACAACAAAATAAAACATACGTGCTTAAGAGTTTTTCGGAAACTCATCGTTTTTAAATAAAAAATATTGTAATATTTGGAGGGCGTTTTCACCCTCTAAGAATTCGAGTTTCGAAAATCCCCTTCTTATCGAACCTCAAGACCTAAAGAATCAACTACATCAAAATTGAGCTTCTTATGTTGAGTGATTTGAGCAGGATCGATTAATCAATCAGTGAGTCAGTCACTTAAGGATTTTATATATTAGTATAGATTGCTGGCATATTTTGAGTTAAAATTTTAATCACCATCCTTGATATGAACAGCGATTCACTTTGTATTGACACTACCCTATATTCTCTCGTTCGTCTTTATCTGTATTTTTCTATCGAAATCCGCCCCTGGACGCTTATTGATATACAGTCCGCGAATTCGGTTTTTGCCGACTTTGCCGCTTCCAAAGTCGCTGGCGTCCAACTTTTCGAACAATAAAGATTCCCGCTGAAATTTCGACTTTCTGCTGCAGTTGCTTGCACCGCTGAATATGGCGGAAAAGTTCTCGGCGGGCGGCGTTACTTCCAGCTACCAGTTTCGCTCGAGTTGGTCACGTCGTAACAAAATATCTTCAGAACGTCGATTTTTCCAAAGAACTTTCAATAAGCCCCAAATATTACGTGGCCAAACCGAACGACGATCACGTTCCGACTCGTTTCCCGTTCCTATTCTCCCATTTTGTTTAGCACATAAACAAACAATCTTCGTCCCAGATCGCATTAAACACTTGCTCATAGAAAAGTTTCTTTAAAGTTTTCGGTCGATTAAAACAGAATCAAAGTCGTTAGGTTAGGTATATTTTATTTGCCCATAAAAGCTTGTTTTGGAAGTATTTCATTGATATATTTTCAATAATTTATTGTAAATGCCGACATTTATACAGGGTCCAAGTAGAAAAGGTCGTACCCTGTATATAGTTCCTAGAATAAAAAACTTGGAAATTTTGTTTAAGTTTTTTTTTTTTTTTTTTTCATTAAAATATTTTAACTTCTATATAAATAAAATAAAAAAAAAAAAAAATCATGATTTTTTTTAAATGGAAAACCTTGTATACGCATTTTTGCATTGGTAATTATATATTCATTCAATTTAAAGTCATCCGTTTTTCAACATCGCCTGATTCACAATTTTATTCTATTTCCCGCTGCGGTATTTTTCGGTCGCATCTTAATTCCGTTTTTTCGAAATACAAAAATAATGGTCCACAATGGCGGAATGGCGCACTCGTCCAGAGCCGATTTTATCGATCTTCTTGCGGGACAATAAGAGACGTCACTGGTGGTGGACGATGGTCAATTCGAGCGCTTAACAGACGTTCGGCCATTCTTGGAACCGCTCCTGGATATAAATCGTCCGTCGAAGCTTTATTAAAACGTTTAGCATGACAATAGATGGAATACGGAACTGAATCTCTAAGTATCTATTTGTAAGGAGTAGTTTAGGATAAAAGTATCTTGACTTATTGAGAGCAGAGTTTTGTCATTGAGTAGAGTTGAGCATTTAATTTGTTTATTTGTTTTAAAGAATACAGGGTGTTGTGATTTGAAATAATGAAGTTTGTAAACAAATTTTAAAATAGACTTTTGATGTACCCCTGTATAAATTTAAGGAAGCAATAACATTTTCTGTAAAGTTTATTTTCTTCTCTACCTTTAAACTCAGCACAAGAATTAATTTATAGCATGTTATAATCTTATTCTATATGAATATCTCAAAACCCAAAAGATTTTAAACACACATAACCCCATATAAAATACCATGTGTTCCATAAGAAAAAAATATAACTTTGGTATATATCTTAGTTCTGAAACAACCTGTATGTTTCAAAATAATTTTAAATTGTGTAACTTAACCTTCCCTATAACATTTATATTTAAAAATATTTTTGTTTTCTTAAGATCTTTCGTATAATCAACCGAGGCGAAGAGGTGCGCCAACCCCGTATGGCATACTGGCATCAAAAAAGTGGCTCATCTTTATAACTTTATTTTTTCAGATAGAAAAACGAGATTTGGGTGCAGGCGCAAGTAGTATATGACATAATTAGATTGACTGACGTATTCAATTATTTTCGTTCATCTCCTGTTTGACCGGATTTGGCTAGAACTTTTGATTTTTAAACGGCACTTTGGTATTTTTTTATTTCATCTGAATAGAATATATCAATAATATGTCACTCACAATTTTCATTTCATCAATTTCACACTTTCATAGGGTGTATTTTGCAAATTGCATATGGTTCATAACGACACTGACTTTAAATATTAAGTGTGTGGTATCAAAATTATTTCAAAAAATGTTGAGCCTAACATTAATGAGCCACCTCGTTCCATTTGAAAATCTGAGATATTATTAAAAATGATTTACTTTTAATCATCTAGACATTAATAATTAAAACATTATTTTTTTTTTTTTTTTTTTTTTTTTTTTTTATTTAAAAAATTTATGTTTAACACAGCCCTGGTACTCAGCGCTTCAAATTTAAAAATATAGAGTGTCATTTTCTATCGATAAAAAAAATACCGAGGTGCCATTTAAAATCAGTTGTTTACATTTCATGGTGTTCAGAAAGTAATGAAAATAATTGAATACATCAATCAATTTTGATTCATGTCATATACTAGCATACCAAATTTTTTTTTTTTTTTTAAAAAACAAAAAGTTATAGGGTGAGCAACTCAAGATAATCTGGCATATTTACTGCACTAATACTATTTTGGCAATACTGTTCTGCATATTACGGAAACCATGAAAGCAAAATTAT
This sequence comes from Sitophilus oryzae, assembly GCF_002938485.1. Lineage (NCBI taxonomy): Eukaryota > Metazoa > Arthropoda > Insecta > Coleoptera > Curculionidae > Sitophilus > Sitophilus oryzae. The sequence goes on along the minus strand of NW_022146733.1, from coordinate 96,349 downwards.
ATTGACTATAACTTCCAGTGTTGACTATTAATATTTTAATGATTTATGATTTTAGTTATCGTTGATCTTATGTTACCGATTATTTTTATATTGAATTGTACGATCCTCTCCTTTTTTGTAATGGTTACAAAAATGTTTGGTTGAATTTTTAAACTTTTACTTTTTTTTTTTTTTTTTGTTTTTGTATTAAATATCTATTATACACTAAATAAATGTATCATCAGTAGAAAAGTAGTAAATCGGACATGAAAGTTTCAGTGTCTATGCTATTTTGTAGTGTATTATGGAAATAATACAGTGCAGTTAGAACACAGATAAGAAATAAACATTTATTGGACATATATGGCTTTTATAAATGGATATGATGACATAGTGCCAAATTGAATTTATAATGTGAATTTCTCAAGTGAAGAGACTTCTTTGGTCATCGTACGGCAGCAGGGCCGGTTTTAAGGGCCATTGGGCCCCAAGCGATTTTTTGTCGGCCCCTATCCTCTACGTTAGTTATAAGACAATGATTACGATTATGGTTGGTATGGGTGTGTGTGGTTGTATGCACAACTTACTAAATTATCTACGTAAAAAAAGTTTCAACGAACATACGTATTTTTAATAAACATTTATAAAAACATTTTAGTAATATTAAACAAATTGACAACGCAAAATAAAACATTTATAATAATTTTTGAACAGAATATAAAAGAAATAATCTTATTGGCAAACCAATAAAATTAGACATCGATCAAATGTGTTATTTCTATTTTGCAAACTGGTCAATTATTAAATTGCAATCTAATTTTTCGATATTTGATCCTTCTATGTGGATCAGAGAAAGAGCATCGAGTCTTTCTTGGCTAATTTTGTATCTCAAATAAGTTTTTGATCTCTTTGCCGTAGAAATGAGCGTTCCCTGCCAGCATTAGGAACTGGTAGCAAAAACAAATTTCAAGCAACGTCAGCACATTAGGGAAACTTGATTTTAGTGACTGCACGAGTTCAAATTTTTCAATCATTTCTTTTTATTCATATTACAAAATGAGCCATTTCATCATTTAATACATCTCCTTCTACATCCGACTTATATGTACTTTTCAAGATATTGACAGACACTTCAAATGCTATGTCATCGATATTGCTAAAACACTCCTAAAACGTTCAAGACAGTTTGATAGCTTTAATTTATCTTTCAAGATCTTGAATTATTGAGTCACATATTACGTAATGGGCTTCCACCTTAAACTTCTCTTTGCCACTCAGGTGAACTTCTATTTTCTTTTTTGTTTCGTCGAAAAATACTTTTCTTTTCAGTTCGAGAAAAATCTTCTTTATAGGTAGCATCATCCACTAAAGTCGCTGCCTCGATTTCGATACCGTCAAAATGGAATTGGAAATATTCGCTGCTAAATATCAAACACTTGCTTGCCGCCTCATAAACAATAAAAGGCATTGATGTTAGAGACAGTGGGCCTATATTGAATAATAATAAATAACATAAAAATGAATTATTTATATCTTATTAATAGAGAGAAAGATTTAATTTAATTAAGTAGATATTTCTACCAACAATTTTATTCGTATCGGGCAATTAAACATGTAATTGAAGAATTCAATTATTTAATTGGTAACTTAATTGGTTAAAGAAAATCATATTTATATAAGTACATTTTATACACAGAAAAAACATGATTTAATTCCCTTAATAATAGTTTATTTGTTTCAGTATTATATATAATATCTATAATTAATGATTGTCAACAAGAATATCTTGATTTAATTTGTGGTAAGTAAATTATAATTTAGAACAGAAAGGTAGTATACATTCCTAATTTAATAAGATTTTTAAAACATATATTTTATTTTTAAAATTTCCTAACTTGAGAATTCAACTTACTAAAAGTAGTGTAATTCAAAATTATTTTTATTTGCGTAAAACAATATTTTTATACGTGCAGACTAAAGATTTAATTATTGTGACCAATATGCTGGCTGTAGGGCACTTGACTTAAAGTAGTGACTGACTTTTGATTCAGCAACACTAAGCTTCCCAATTTTTTTTAAATCTTCATTAGACTTATTACATATGAACGAACATAATAGATAAGTCTGAATAAGGGTTTGTGAATCTGAAATTTGGAAAAAGATTATGTCCATCTGGGTTAGCGCATATTTATATGCTTTTGAAATTTAACATACCTTGTGATAATTCGCCTTGTAACAGGTCAACTAAAAACTCATTGTCCGTGTTGACACAAGTCTTTTTCTTCAGCTCCAATGCTGCGTCAAACAGAGCAAAGAATTTCAAAAGATTATTTTCTTTTTGTGGATATTCTGACATTCTATTCAAAATCTTTTTCAATCTGAAAATTAAGGTGTTTTAAGAGAGAAAATCATAATAAAGTAATAATAATAACAAAAGGGCTTACTAGATATATCCAAATGATACTTCAAAATGGGTCATTCGTTTAAAATACTGGACACAGTCTGAAAGGCCGAAGTGGCCAACTGAGTACGTCTGAAACTATTGGTTTCGATCCAATGCTTGAGAACGTCCTCAAACGGTTCGGAATGATGTTCGAGCCAAATTTTGGAATTTAGAGCTACCTACTTCAGATATTTGATCTAAAAAAACATGAATATATAACGTGTGATAGTTTTTACAGAATAGTTCTAACCTTCTCCTTAAGTACTAAATTCATCATCGCAACTATCTGTTTCGGCTCTGGATTCCATTTTGGAAGTATCCTGTTTCTTAAATGGCCAATTGCTCCTACAATTCATTTGACCACCAAGAAATAGGACAAACGTCAGTAATATTTTAATTTAGCAATAATTAAAACATTACACTAAAAAAGAAATAGGTAATAAAAAATTAATTAATTTTATTCTTCAATAAAATTATAATTATTAATATTTTCTCTTTTCATTATTATGAAAAATGTAATTTAATTAAGGAATGTGTGTTTAGAAAATGTTTAATTGGGTTTTTATAAACTTAGCAAAGTTTTAGTTGAATAAACAATAATTTTATTGCTGTTACAATACATTTTCAATTAAATAATTTAATTAATTAGCAGAAAAAATTAATTAATTTTATAAATAAATATGCTTTTCTTATTCGAATTCATATTTTCTGTTTTGAATTAAATTATTTAAGAAGTAAATAAACTGATTTAATACACACGAATAATTTATTTCTCTCTGTGTACTATACCGTTGGCGGTTGATCATGAACATTATATTGTACATAATAAAGAATTTTAGCAAATATTTTCTTTTTACCTTTTATGCCATTTATTTATTTAAAATAAAAAAAAATCATATTTATATTTTCTTTTATGACCAAAATACGGGCCCTTTCGGGACCCGGGCCCCCAAGCGGCCGCTTTTCCCGCTTTATGGCAAGCATTATCGCGACTATATAAAGAGGCAGCGCGGCGAATTTTTTGATGGTCCGCTAATCCACAGGAAGAAGAAATGCGTGAGAACAAAAGGAGAAAATTCTGATTCATAATATAAAGAGCAAAAGAAATACGTACGGAGAATTCCATCACCTTCACTCAGATCTTCTGGAAGACGAAAGAAAATAGACACCCGAAATAGATTTCGAAAATGACCGAAAACAGAGATAGTTTCTCTGCAGACCACAGCGCACTAGGGCACGCGAAGCGCGCCGAAGAGAATTTCCTCGCTTTGGATTCCAGGTCTGCAACAAACGTCGTTTCGGCGCGCGGCTGGCTCACCTGTTGTCTTGCGAGCAGTTGCTTCGCTTGAGTCAGCGGACGTGCATTATATAACACAAATTTAATCCGTTGCACGGTTTTTCGCCGCGCTTCGCCGCGCCGCGCTGCGCATAAGTGCGCGGTATGCTTAAACCGGCGCTGCGCGTAGCTGTAGGCAGCGGGACATTTTCCTTTGAAATAACCTGGATAGTTGACGGGCCATCTTCTGCTATCGCATGCACTAGGTGAGTTGTACTGACCTATAAAAAAGTTAAAAAAAGGTGGTTAATCATGTGTAAAATGTCTATTATAGTCTATTTTATAGTCTGACAGTACAGTAGGTCAGTGATAGTCGGTCGACCGAAACGTTGTGTAATGTTGAAAAAGAAACGGAATCGCGAAATTTTGTTTTGCAATTTTCGATACTAATAATTGTCTAACCCACGTCCAAAAACAAACACATTTCTTTTCTTTAATCGGTTAAATGATTCTTCTCTTTGATTATATCTGTTTTTAGACCAAAATATGTTTTTTCAAAACTATTAATAAATTACAATAAATAAAAAAAAAAAAAAACGGCGTTCCAGTTGGCTTGGAAATGACACACAATAGACATGATCCCTATATCTTGTTACAATATAAAATGACAGCGTCTTCATTTCGTAGCTATCGTGACGCTTTTTTTTCGATAATTTTTAATTGAAAAATAAAAAAAAAAAAAAAAAAAAAAAATCAAAAAAATGTCAATCAAACTTGTGGAAACATGTGATAGGCAATTATCGTATAATACTGTTATGATCATATATTAAAGAAGATATAGTTAAACTTGCCAGACGTAGTTTGATACTTAATCTCGATAAAACTGAATATTTGTCTCTCGATCTTAATGAATATGGAAATTAATTTTGTACCTCTGCAACAGTATGGTCGTTGTTAAATCTGTTACAGGCTGACTGACAGGCAATTGTTTGTCCTTGGTGATTTATTCGTAAATCGTTGGGACATTGGCTGTTAACATCCGCTAAGCAACCAGCTCTCTTGCAGTTATATCGGCCACCATCTCCACGTCCACCTACCGGTTCAATCTACAGAATGTCAATAAATTAGTATTGTTGAAGTTAAAGAAAATAATATTTAAATATTAAATAAACAAGGAGTTTCATACAAAAAATTGTTCCACTTAAAAAAAAATGAAATAAATTAAAAAAATTCTGTTTTTTTTTGTTATTTAAAAATTAAAACTTTAATTTTTATGAAAAATATTTTTTTTTTTTTTTATTTTTGATATTTACTTTGAGTTTGTTGATGACTGAATATTTTCTAATAACGTATTTTCAATTCTGTGACTTGCTGATTAATACAATTTATTATTATCTCATAGTCTTCGTAAATTGGAATCTTTTATATCATAATATACACAGGGTGAGTCTTAAATAAGTGCAAATATTTTAGGGTTTGTGTATTTCGGCTCCAGAAACAACTCCGATTGCGACTCCGTGTTTTTCGATTTTTTTTAATTTGTTATTTAGAAAAAGATGTTTTTTGAATTTTTTTTTGTATTTAAAAATAACAGATGTAAAAATAACAGTTGGTTCTCATAATCATATATTATTATATAAAATATATATTTTCTTTAATTTTCCAAAGTAAAATAACTCGGTTATTTTGGACTGATTTCAAAAACGATAAAGAGAAATATGTGTTTCTTCTGTCGTGATCTACTGGCCCCCCCTTAAAAAATACTTGTACTTATTGTAAGGCTCGCCCTGTATAATTTAGAGCGGATTAGAGCCACCCTAACTCCATAAAAAAATAAGATACTAAGAAAGGTGATTAAGAAATTATTCTCTTATTATTAAAATCTGGAGTGTTTTAATATTAGCTTTTTCTTGGTTTGTTTTATCATTTGTCAAATAACTACGTTTTGATTATTTTTAGGACATTCACCATTTCTTTATATAATCATAAGTCAAAATTTTGCAGTGTATAATACGGCAAAGAATTAGTAAAATACTCCCTACAGTGCTGTTGACATGGATTAAATAATGTAATGTACTTACAGGGCCTTCTTAATTGTTCAAAACATCAACAAGTGAGAGATATCGTAGTAATCTAGCCCAGCGTCTCCTTTCAATTTAATTTCCAATAGGGTAGCAGGAGGTACACCTCCTGCTCCTGCACATTCTACTCTATTTCCACAGTCACCGGTCATGCAATGCTTTGAATTAGGGTCACACCATGTCCTAGGCCAAAATCGCCCTGCCCAGTTGTCAGGAGCATTTACGGAAGTCTAATAAGAAAAATATATTATACGGCTGACAAATAGACAAATCTTTTATTTTTTTATTTTAATAATGATCGTTTGTCATTAAAAATGTCGTCATTGAATACGTTTTTTACATTAAAAAATGTCTACATTATAGGTAATGAATTTCTCAATTATTTTTTTTTATTTCTACAATTCATAGATTCAGTTTAATATACAGTTACATACTGATGTATTACCCGTTTTTATTATACAGGGTGTCCCAGAAATAAGTGCAAGTATTTTAACTATTAGTATAGTTCAACCCCAGAAACACGCCTATGAGTTTTCTTTTCGCGAAAAACAAGATTTAAAAATTCGAAATTTTTTGAAAAATTTTTTGGAATTTTTTTTAGTTTTTATTTAAAAAATATAATTTCGTGATAGTATGGCAACATAGATATTAGCTTAAATTTACAAGAAAGAAAATCCAGAAAAGGTTCAGTGGTTTTCAAAATTTTAGCAAAATATAATTTTTTTTGGATTTTCAAAGTAAAATAACTCCGTTATTTTGGGCTTATTTGAAAAACGATAAAGAGAAAATATGTTACTTTTATCGAGATCTGCCACCCCTTAAAATACTTTCCCTTATTTCTAGGACACCCTGTATAACCAGCAGACCCGGCTACGCGTTGCTGTGACTAAGTTCAGTGATGAGCAAGTACCCAGTGTATTGAAATTTGGGTAAATAGCTAAGTTTTTGCACACGGTAGGTATATACCCAAAGGTCAATAAATGGTATATCGAATTTGGGTAAATACCATTCTACACGGTATATACGCAGTCATACTCACGTTTTACAACAATTTTTAAAAAACAATTTGTTGTTAAATTATTGAATTATTAATATCGCTATTAAAAAGTAGGGGTTGATGGTAGAAGGGTGAAAATTTAGAGTTGTATGTATTTTTTAATGCCACATATTAAAAAAATACAATAAAAAAATTTGAGGTGGACCACCCTTATCACTTAGGTGTATAAAAAATAGATAACAACCTATTCTCGGACCTTCTAAATATACATATTAAATTTCATCAAAATCGGTCAAGGCGTTTGGGAAGTGGATGGTAAACTGTGACACGGAGAATTTTATATATTAGATATTTTATATTTACCGTTTGTCCTTGATTTAAGACGAATCCCCCATTGCGTAAATGTTCATGACCAGGGTTTCCTTGAATACCAACCCATACAGGACCACCCTCTCTATTAGTGATGTCAAATCTGACAGCGTTTACCATGGTGGTGCACAGAAATGCCCATAACATGAAATTTTTAACACCCATCGTATTTAGTTATTTGTTTGATCTTACAAATACACTGAACTACATTTTGATTAGGTGCTCTGTTTTTATAGTTTATTACATTTGCAGCTTACTTATCTTGTATTAAGACTCCTTAAGCATAATATGTAGTTGGATTATACCAAAAAACGTTTTAATTTATTTATATTTCACCATAGAGATTTGATATTTACAATTATTTGTTGTTAAAAGTTTGTGTTGAATAAAAGTATTAATTCTAAAATATTATTTTATATTACTGCACATAATTTTATGTTTTGTATTTTAAAGTGATTGGGATACTTAAGAAATTTGAAATTATAAATCCCTATCAGTGTATTATACAAAGATTGTTATTTATTGGTAAATAAGTGTGACAATTTGAATATATATATAACTTCGAAATTCCCGGTTATTAAATTTTGTATTTATAGAATATTAAGCAATTATTTTAGCAAAATATATCGGCGGATCAGAGGTTAGGGTTAGGATAAACAACATGTATCTCATTCGGAAAAACCAGAAAGTCTCCAGTTTTAAAAAGAAATGAAAATTAATCGTTTATTGACTTATTTATTTATATTACATTTATTGATAAAAATACTAAGGAAATAGTCTATCTATTTTTATATTCGTGCATTAGAGACGGGAGCCACGTCATGGAAACACCTTCTTTCGTCAATTTTGTTTGACGTTTCATTAGACAAATTTGAAATTGATTTTATATTTTAAGGTTTTGATATTTTGTGATTGTATGCGAAGTGGATAAATCTGGAAAACATTATGTCAGGATTCAGACTACAGTGAGATGTGAATCTTAGAAAGAGACTGTATGAAAAATAATAATTATATAATCAATTTTTCCCTAGTACATCTTAAGAGCAGTAAACAATATTTGTTTATGTATTAGGGGAATTCTAAGGGTGTCAATTACCAAGAGGCTATGGCCCGAGGGACAATGATTGCTCGAGGTTATTACCACTTTATAATTTCCGTGGTACATAGGTAATTTTATTCCTTACTGAATTTAGTATATTTTGTCCCATTTTAAAACGACACAAATGTTGTATTTATTAATCTTCCGGCATATTGGTATTAACGCTGCTGGTAGGAACATTGGTTGTTGCCAGTTTACTATTGTACTAAATGACCTGTTATATGATATTGTTATAAATTGACGTTGTGGTCAATCGAGTTCAGGTTTGCAAGCTGGTCAAAGTAAGGTTAAAGCTGAAGAAGCTTTGGAAGTCAGCCTTAATTGGGAAAAAAAAATTCCACAAAAAGTATTCACGGTGGCGTTTTTTTACAATAGACAAAAAATGTAGTAATTACTAGAGGGACCTTTTTACGAAACTTACTTTTTTTATCTATTAGTGCAATATTATACAGTGTCGCTGATATGTATGGAAACGGTCGATTATTGGGTAAAATATACGAGGTACCGGAAAAAGTTGAAAAAAAAACAAAACTCGATATTTCGGAAACCGTTGGATTTAGGTACATATGTATTACAATTTTTGCTTAAAATTGAAGGAAGAATTGAAATACCCAATAATCTACAGGTCTATTTAAGAAAATGAATCTTTATGACCGACCCTGTATACTTAAATTTATTACAGGATATTAGGCATTTAAAAACCCTATAACTTTTGCATTTAACTTTTTGCGGTACCTCGTATACTTACTGCTACTGCCCAATAATCGACTGTTTCCATACTTACATAATATACCGTATGATCAAAAAAAAACGGCGTCCAGTTGGCTTGGAAATGACGATCGATGACATTTCCCATATAATTTTACATATAAAATGACAGCGATCTTCATTTCATAGCCATCGTTGACGCCTTTTTTATTCGATCATACGGTATTATATAATTATAGCGACCCTATATACTTATTTTATGATAAATGGGAAAGATGAGAAATGAACGCTTAGGCACTTATTTATTTGTTTATTCACACAGACCATTTGCCAAATTTCAATTTTACATTATATGATTTTTGAGTTCGATTCTGTTGTTATGCACCAAACTGGATTCTATAATGCGAAGCTTTACAGGTAAAGAGACTCTTATGATCATCGTATGCGTAGCTGTAAGCGTCGGGACACTTGCCTTTGAAATAACCTGGATAGTTTACAGGCCATTTTCTGCTATCACATGTTTGAGCTGAATTGTACTGACCTGTAAAAGTTGAAAGTCAAAATATTGTTAATTAGTATTTTAATGCAACATATCTTAATATTCTATTTCTATAGCCTTTTGGAATTAGTAAACAACAGTGAGTTATGGCATAAAATATTTTGGATTGAAATTTTTTACAAAAATATAATCAAATATAAAGAATATTAAGTTAATTTTACCAAAGGTATTAACTATTTCGACAATATCCTTGATTAAATAATTTGTTAGTCTATAAGCATATCATATTGTAGACAATATTTACCTCTGCAGCAGTAATAATCCGTGTTAAACTTATTGCAAGCTGATTCACAAGCAATAGTTTGTCCCTGGTGGACAATTCGTAAGACATCGGGACATTGGGTGTTAACATCCGCTAAGCATCCTGCTCTCTTGCAGCTATACTGGCTACCATCTCCACTTCCACCTACTGGTTCAATCTACAAAATATTAGTAAATCAGTATTTGCTTTGAAAGTTAAATACAGTTATTCAATGATTTACTAATAGTTAAATGAATATATATTTTATTTACCCAACAGGACAAATCTAATCAGAGACCTAAATAATATAATAAAAATATCTGTAATATTATTTAGTCGAATGAATTAATACTATTAGCATAAATCATCAATAAACAAGGAGTCATTATTAAAAGATTGGTGTTGAGTTTTTTTTGTTGTTAAGTAAGTACTCCAAAAAGTATTTTTAAACAGTTGATTGACAGCACTAAATAATATAATGAATAAACTTACGAATGCTCTAATGTTAAATCCATCAACAAGAGAGATATCGTAGTAATCTAATCCAGCATCTCCTTTCAGTGTAATTTCTAACAGGGTTGCTGGAGGTACACCTCCTGCACCTGCGCATTCTAGTTTATTACCACAGTCACCAGTTAAGCAATGTTTTGAATTATAATCACACCATGTCCTAGGCCAAAACCGTCCTGCCCAGTTGTCGGGTGCATTTATGGAAGTCTAAGAAAAAATAAAAAAAATGTTATTTAGTTGTATAAAGTAGTTCGTATATATTTTTATACGAATATATTTTAGTTGTATACATTAGCAGTTAGTAGTTACTACCAATGGTGCAAAAAATATACCGTATGATCGAAATGGCGTCTAGTTGTCTTGGAAATGACAATCGATGACATCCTTTATATAATTTTACATATAAAATGAGACCGATCTTCATTTCATAGCCATTGCTGACGTTTTTTTCCGATCATATCGTATATCTTTTATAGTATTGGTAGTAGTAAATTTTTACTTAGTACGCTGATTTATACAGGGTGACAATTTGAAAACGAACAGTATTTAATATTGCCTCTACCGATGATAGTATGAAAATTTGGCAAAACACATATTTTTGCTTTACATATCAAGGGGGACAATTTTTGAGGCATTTGTTATCGTGTTACTTTCAAACCCTTGACCCCCAGGGCACCTACCCCTAAAATTTTAAATGGCAACCCCTATTTTTTTTACCATTTTTATGTTTCACCAAATTTTCATACTATCATCGGTAGAGGCAATATTAAATACTGTTCGTTTTCAAATTGTCACCCTGTATATTTTTTTTCCTTTGTGTTATTATATGGTAAACTTTAGGTTTTCTAAGTTATATTTAGAATTTTTTTTCAAAATCCATATTTAATAATAAGAAGGAATCTTACTCAACAGACTTTTCACTAGGTTTAGATCAAAAAGGAAGTAGGTATATTTCTTTCACAGCCCTATGATTTTAAGATGAAATTATTTGTTCAACAATAGAAGTATCTAGTATTAAAATAAGGAGAAGACACTGAAAACATCACACGATCAAATCTATTTTTCCAAGGCTCCTTGATTAAGTATTAGTATTTTTAACATAACCATGGCACTCTAGATTGATTTTTTTTACAAAGTTTTTTACAAAGAGACCTGGTTTATAAATCCAAAAGAGTCTTTTTGCTTCTTTTGGAGGAGTAATAAATGTTTTAAATTATTTAAACCAAAAATTAGAAAATTAAAAAAAGTATATGAATCATTCTTATATTAAGCAAAAAATAAGTATATTTCAGACATAAGTATCCTACACAGTAAAATATTTACCATTTAGACGATCTTTTTAAATAGAAGATAAGAAATAATATTTTCAAAACATTTTTTATTTATAATGGTACATTCTGTATAGATATAACTAATTTTTAGTTTTGTTTTTCTTATTTTTACATAAGTAATAATAAATTTATTTTATTGAAATTCCAATATCGATTTCTAAATTTACTGTCCGGATTTATTAAATCACCCTGTACCGTACAAACATTCAAAACATACTATCTATATTTTATTTAAAATTATTGTTCTTTTATAAATTTACGGTATATTGAAAAATATATCTAACTTTAACTCATTTTTTTAACTACAAACTTAAAAAGAGCTTAATTAAACAACGCTACTGATAATTAAAATAAACAAATAATAATTATTTCTAAAAAAACTGCATTTATATTCTGATAACAGTGCAAAATATCGAAGATATTTATAACTTTATTTAAATCATTAATAATTATAGAGTTATTGTAATTACCGATTGTCCTTGGTTTAAGATAAATCCTCCATTTCGTAAATGGGGATGACCAGGGTTTCCTTGAATACCGACCCATACTGGTCCACCTTCCTATTAGTTATGTCAAATGTGACAGCGTTTACCAAGGTGGTACACAGAAATTACATAATATGAAATTTATAATACCCAGCATATTATATTTATTATTTACTTTAGAAACAACTACTGAACTTCACGTTCAGGATCCTACATTTATAGTTTGTTACATTGCATTTAGCTTATCTACTATTAAGACTTCTAAAGCATTCCCATTTTTATTTATATTAAAAAGCTTTATTATTTATTAATATTTAGCCAAATTAAAATTAATACTGGTAGTTTATTTGCCTAAAAAATTACTTTTAATTGTAAGTTTGATAATAATATTTGGACTTTAATAACAACGTATCATATTATATACCTTGCTTTAAAGTGAATGGAATACTTAAACAATTTGAAATTATAATTTACTATCAGGTATATTTAACAAACATATTTTTCTACTTAAAAAGTGTGAAAAATTGAATATGTATAAGTCTATTAAATATATTATTATATTAAATAAGTTATAGATAATTTTTAATTTAAAATAAAGTCCCTAAAAGTTAATATAAAGTAAAAATTCAAAAGTAAATTTACCATAGGTTTTTTTTGTGCAAATAAAAGGAATATTCTTAATATTTAAATTGCAATTTTTATAGTAATATTCGTATTTATCAATATAAATAAAATATAACATTCATTATTTTGTCCAAAATTATTAAATTCATTATCTACTTCATGTGTTACGAATCCGGAATATTTAATTTAGATTTATGATAATTATTACCTGAGAAATAAGAATATTTATACTTAATTAGTTCTGATGAATTGTGTGGTATACAGCGTAACGCGGATTTTCTTTGTGGTTGAATTCTTTTAAAACAGTAATACGTTAGTATTTTTTATTTTTAACCACTTCTCGAATTTCGTAAATTATTTATTAAGTTCGACAAGTTTCAGTCAAAAATCCTACAAAAATTAAATTACAAATAAAATAATTATATTTTGTTATATACAGTGGGATATTGTTTTATAGTAGATTTATACTGTCTCAAGAAGATCATGATGTCATGATCTATTTAGTGGTTTTAAAAAGATAAATTTTCTGCACTTTTTAAGTTCTAAAATATTTAAATACCTAACGCATTATATCTAGATTTGACTCATCCTTCATACAATGCAATTTAGAAATTATTAGCATTATTTAGCATGTTATTAGCATAGCAGAGCATTATCTAGCATTCCATTTTGATAAAGTCAAATAATAAAGCACTTAACAATTAATTATTAATCATTTGTTCTTTTCTAACTTATATCATTAATATTGCTTTAAATTGTATAAAATGTTAAAATTAAAAAGATTATACAGTAAAAAACCCCTCCAGAATAGATAATAACATTATATGCTTGCTTCATCCACGTTACCGTAGATGGAGCCAAGAAGGCTTAGGTAGGGTATATATAAATTAATCTACGGTAACGTGGATGAAGCAAGTATGTTTGTCCAGTAGGACGCTGGTTTTAATTTTGGCGGTACGATCTGTGATTGTCACAGCTGCCGCTACATGGCGTAGAGCGTCTAGCACTCTCGCCATAGTAGTACGTTTTGTACTCAAATGCTATTCTCTGCTTTTCGTTGGTCAGACCGAGGTCTTCGTTGGTCAGATCCGAAACCGGTCGTCGAATGGCTGTTCCCTTCGGTCTGATGACCTTAATGCAGAGAATAAACATATATGTAGTGTTTTTTGGCCCCTTTTTCCGCTACTCGTATTTTGTTTATTAATAACATTATAGTTTTTCTGAAACATAAAGCGTATATCGTGAATGTTTGAATTAACCTGTATATTTATAAAACTACTTTAAAATATATACCATTATTGCCAGCATATTTTACGAAACATTATTTTAAGAGACATTGAAAATATCATATAGAAAACCTAATTCGAAGCTTTTGTGGACTACTAAGTCAACTGTATATTCCAGTTATGACCCACAAAGAAAGGAAATGCATTTTCTACGAAAACTTGAAGGGATAGGTAAAAAATGGTATAATACAATTTGATAGACAATTAAATTGTGCATGTGCTTCTCCTAAAATATACAGGGTGTTTCATTTAAATTAAACAAGTTATTGTCGTTTAAAGCTACAAATTATTTAAAATAAATTTTTAGACACTCTGTATGAGGTAGTATTATTTTTATTATGGCAACACAATAACTGATTAATAAATAAACTTCAGTAAATATTTAGTATTAAAAACTTTGATAACCTTGGAGAAATGAAGCCTTAAAATTATTACTGCAATTTCACAAAATTGAAGATATTTCAAAAACGGTAAGGTTTAAGTGTAATAAACCTTAATCAAATTTACCTTTATTTTAATCGTAGAAACTAAAAATGTATTAATATACAGGGTGTTTTATTTAAAAAAATGCAACTTTGATATTTTTTATTTATTTGGGACACTCTGTATCTTGTAAAAATATTTTTAAATTGTAGCTAAAAAGTCTAATCGTTTAGCAACAATACCGTGTCGTATGTGGTGAACAACCCTGTAGATAAGGTATATACAGGAGTTTTTACAATCCTGTTCATTCCGAATTTAAAGTTTTAATATATGTAAATTTTTTGAAGTCTTCATTAATGATAACGTCCAGATTTAACAAGTAGACAAATTTAAATACCTGGGTGCTACTTTCAACAACGAGGGTTTGGGCAAAGAAGAAATACAAACCCGAAATCAGAAGAGCAAACAAGTTATTGGATGTCTTAACAGCCTCTGGTGGGACCGAAACTTATCTGCAACAACTAAAAAGAGACTTGGAAGAACATTGGTGGAGTCTTTGCTATGGTTCAGAGCTGTGGACTCTGAGTGCAGACGTGAAGCGCAAAATCCAAGTTGTTGAAATGGACTACCTTAGAAGAAGTGCAGGTATATCTAGGATGGAAAAAAAGACAAATATCGAGGTCAGGCGTATCATGAATGCATCGGAGGAGACAGTACTGGATCGAATCGAAAAATCCAGCTTAAAATGGTTTGGACATGTTTTGCGTATGCCGGAGAACAGGTGGCCAAAAAGAGTTTTTCAATGGGCTCCCCAGGGCAGAAGAAAGAGAGGTAGACCTAGAAAATCCTGGAATGGAACGGTTACGGAAGCAATGGAAGCTCGTAACCTAGAAGCTGATGACGCTCTAAATCGAGATGTATGACGTAGGGTAACGGGAAGGCAGCAATAGGCTGTAGTTGGAAATGAGTATTAAATACTTAAACCAAATCCCGTTTATATATATAATATATGTAAATACCAATCTGAGTGTTTCAGATTAAAAAAAGTGCTGGGTATTGGACAACAATTTTTTAAGTAAAAGTGCTTCAAAATAGAGTTCTAAAAAACTGAGAATTAAAACTCCAATTGGGTTTGTTTTTCGGCTCTGGGGTGTCAATTCCTGTGACATTTTGAAACTTATTACTAGTATCACATATTGCAATCAATAGATCAGAAATAAACTTTATTTATTTTTCAATTACATTATATGATTTTTTACTTTGATTATGTTGTTATGCACCAAACTGGATTCTATAATGCGAAGCTTTACAGGTAAAGAGACTCTTATGATCATCGTATGCGTAGCTGTAAGCGTCGGGACACTTGCCTTTGAAATAAGCTGGATAGTTTTTGGGCCATTTTTTACTATCACATGTCTTAACTGAGTTGTATTTGCCTGTAAAAAATGCATGTTAAAACCGTAATTCATTTTAAATATAACGTATTTTAATAGCCAATTTACGTATTTTGACGTAACTTTTCTGTTTCAGAATTTCAATTTACATTACCATTGCTACCAGAATTTGTAAAATTTTGACAGCTTTCTTGATAGAATGCGAAATATTTTATATTTTGGAAGCATTCAATATTTTAAATAAACTTTACCTCTACAGCAGTATGCGTCAGTATTAAACTTATTGCAAGCCGAATTACAAGCAATAGTTTTTCCTTGGTGTGTAACTCGTAACTCTTTGGGACATCCACTATTAATATCAGCTAAGCAACCAGCTCGCTTGCAGCTATATTTGCTACCATCTCCTTTTCCACCCACAGGTTCAATCTACAAAATATTAAGAAAATCTATTGAGCAGTTAACAATTCTGGATTAATATTAAAATATGTATAATAGATAGTAAAACCAACCGTTATAGTTAAATAGTTTAGGTTCTTAGTAGGTATACTTTAATTTTAGTTAGGTCGTACTCTTATGGAAAAGGCTACAAAAGTGGAATTACTGAAATACTTTTTTGTTTTTTCTGTTGCTTAGTTAGGATGAGTCAATCACTTTTTTTTGTATGCGAACATTTTTTGAAAACGGTTTGGTCTCTTTCTTTCATTGAACCACTTTAATTAATGGTTACATATTTTTTTAATGAAAGATCTCGAAATTTATCGATTTCGTAAGTTTTTAATACTTATTGATATTGGGACTTCGAAAGTAATAAAAGTATTTCAATAATTCCACCTGTATGTGGGCTAGCCTCCAGATTATTACAATAAAATTACTGTTGATTTTTAGTTGTTTCCTAATGAACATGGTTAACCAAAATTTGTTTTTAGAGGAAAGATATAATATTTCTTCGCCATTTTAAATGTTGTTCTGTCATTTCAATTCGTACTTAATTTTAAAGGCGTCATATTATTGGTGTTTTTTAGGGAAGTTTAATTTTTTTAAAACACAATCTTGGAAATTATCATGAAATGAATCTTATTATAGAGGAATTTATTTTTATTTATTTTATACCTATAAACTAATTTAAAAATAAATAACCTATTAAACAGAGACATGTAATTAATGTACTTACGAATCCTCTAACGTTAAATCCATCAACCAGGGAGATATCGTAGTAATCCTTTCCAGCGTCACCTTTCAATGTAATTTCTAAGAGAGTAACGGGAGGCACGCCTCCTGCTCCAGCACATTGCAGTTTGTTTCCACAGTCACCAGTTAAGCAATGCTTTGTTCTTGAATCGCACCATGTCCTAGCCCAGAAACGTCCTGCCCAGTTATCGGGTGCGTTTATGGAAGTCTAGAAAGAAGTTTTTTTTTGTGGTATAAAAGAGCATTCAAATACAGAAATAAAAATAAGGAAATAAATAAACAAGTCAATAAGAAAAAATGTTCTTAAAACCAGTTATAAGTTAAGTCTGTAGGTTCAGATCACAATACATCGAAAAGTTTAATAGATATAAATTTAAAAATATACTCTATGGTGTATACAGTATGTCCTCGGATGTTTTTTTGAATTTGTTTCTTAACAACAAGACGCAAAAACTTATTTATTATTGACATTTTGAGAAAAATGCATTCTTCATAAAAAAAAATTGTTTGTTCTAAAATGGTTTAATCTCGTTTATACTTTTCTAAATTTTCACAATTCGGGGACATACTGTATAGTTCAATTTTCTAGATATATAAGTAACTTTTTGATTTGAATTTTTGGAAGATCTGAGAAAACATCTTTTTTTTCAGGTTTATTTTTTCAATTTATATGTGACAGGAAAAATATACTAAATTAGAAATTGTTAACTTTTAGATTAACAAACGTAGAAGAAATATTATAATTAAGTTTGATTAATAATTTAAGTTTTGGAGCTTCCCTGAGAATGTATACAGTATTAGTTAGCATTTTAGTTTCTCTCACTTCTAAGAGTTTTGAATTAGATGATTCAATAAAATAACAAATTATAACTTTTAGTAACGTGTATTAATGTATATTACTAATGACTACGCTTAAGGACAGACACACTTATTAGTTGTATTAAACTATATTCTCCATGAAATTACTTTGTTTCATCAATAAATAAAAATTAATGGGTTAAATCTCTAAATTATCTATTTACATCTGACCTCAAACCAAGAATAAAATTTACTCAAAAACTATATTCTCCTTTACATAGGCATTTTATATTAGAAGTGTATCAGATATATGTATGTACCGTATGATCGAAAAAAAACCGGCGTCCAGTTGGCTTAGAAATGACGATCGATGACATTTCCTGTATAATTTTATATATGAAATGACAGCGATCTTCATTTCATAGCCATCGCTGACGCCGTTTTTATTCGATCATACGGTATTTGTTTTCTAAATTCTACTACACAAGCCTTTTCTGTTTAGTAGTTTTATGGAAATTTGATAAAAAACATATGTATAAACACTATTTTTAACTTTTCTTTTTCGAATTTAAATATCTTATTTATTTTGTCTTGAAAACCATTAAAATGATATTATAATTATTATATGTTTATAAAAACATTTTTAGTTGACACCTATACATATTTATTAATCTTTTTACTTAGTAAATTTTAATTTTCATTAGATAAATAATTATATGTATTATCATATTTATAATTACCGATTGCCCTTTATTTAATATGAATCCTCCATTACGTAAATGAGGATGACCTGGGTTTCCTTGAATACCGACCCATACTGGACCACCTTCTTTATTGAGGATGTCAAATTTGACAGCGTTTGCCAACTGGCTGCACAAAAATGTGGCTAATATAAACTTTAAAAAACTCATTGTATTTATTGTCTTATTAAGTAATTGACTTTTCAAATACAACTGTACTACCCTTTAAGTAATTAATATATTTATATAGCATTTTACCTTGCATTTTACTTATCTAAATTATTAAGACTCCTAAAGCCTTTGACCTTTTGCCCAAGTACAAAAAGCTCTTATATTTATTTGTAATAGATCATATACACTTGACATTGTTAATAATCTATTCTTGATCATTTGTATTGAAATGGATGGTTATGGTACCATTTCTTTTTTAATTAATACATATATTGTTATTTTTTTATTTTAAAACTGTGTGGAGTACTTAATATATTTTAAATTATAATAAAATAAACATAATATATTACTATTAAACAGCAAGGCGTGAAGCATTTAATATATTAATATATGTATATTAATTATTATTTTGTACAATTTAGATTATACATATCTTTAATATATCCCAGTTTATTATAATTCAAAAGTATATTTATCGCAAATAAAGTATCAGTTTAGGTTTTGTCTCGGGTTTTGTATATTAAAAGAAAGATACATGTATAATAAGTACTTAAATGATAATTTTAGTTTAATACTCAGAAATATAGTTGAATGAAGATGATCATTATAAAACATATTTGACATTTCACAAAAAAATGTTTTTGATGTTTGCATGACAATCAAAACTCTTTATTTATTTGAGGGGTCATATAACGATGGTAAAGAAAAATAATTTGTTTAAATAAAATATCCTTTAAAGTGGTAATTTTGCTGATTTTTTAATTGTTTATCAAATGGGCAAAATTCTGCGGATTTGTAAAAGCTGTTACAAGAGTGGTCACCAAACGGTAGATGACCAACAAATCTCTAGAATGGCGAAGAAGAAATTCACCAGGAAAAAAGTTCACACAGATAATTTGTCAAAATTTACGCCAGGTTGATAAAGAAAGACAGGATGACTGCAAAGCTGTAGCCTACTAACAGGATATTGTACTATCTAACAGTACCCTACCGCAGTATCCTTCAGGCAGAAATCTACGCCATCGAAAGATATGCGTACAATTTATCTTAAATATGAACTAATGGAAATGGAAAATAGCCATCGTATTCTTAAAATATGTTGTTTTATATCTTTTTTGAATATTGATCAAGATAACTTCTGCCTTTATCAATTTATCTTCTAGTTCTTTCCAAATTTCTACCGATATTTCGACCTGTAGGAAGTATTTTACACTTTGACAATAGATAATACTAATTTCATTCTCGACTTAAGACTATTTCCGAACAGTTGTGTATTCCGTAAGGAGTAAAAATTATACTATTTTTGACGAGATTGTACGGTTGACGGACTAGCGTCAACAGGGAGGCACAAAAGTACATTTTTACTCCGAGTAGAATATACTGTATTTTTTCAAACATTACAAATAATTTTTTAATCAATTTCAAACGTTGCAAATAATATAAAAAGTAATACCTTGTAAGTAATCGAGTAACAATTTGTTCATTCGTTGAATTTGACGTTGATTGTTGATTTTTGTACGTTTATGCTTTGGCGTAAAAGTGCCTTATTTTTATGCCTAGGCATTGAAATGACAAAAATTAATACTCTTGTGACATTTGAAAAAAGAAGTCCTTTTGATCTGAAGCTCGATCTGAAGCGAGCGACTTTTTTTGGGGAATATATTGGTGACCGATGCGGGAAAATGACACGCGCCGTAGAATTGTTAATGTTATCATTATCGAGCAGAGTTATGAAGATTTAGCCATTCAGGATGGGACTTTAATTGGAATTATGTCCTAATTATTTGGAAATCCAATTTAAATAAGGTTTTCAATTAAAATTAAAAAAAAATCTGATTTAAATAAAAAAAATCAGATTTTTTATTTTTTTTAAAATCATGATTTTTTCCAACCCTGATTAATTTTAATTACCTGTGGGAGCACGCGTTTTTCACGTGTAATTTACGTGAAAAATGAAATACTAAACTGTTTTCTTACTGAGACAAAGGTGTGTTCCATTAAGATCCATTAAGTAATTTGTTCTCTCACACATTTAACCCATTACTTAAAAATGAAGACGTATTGATTTGAACCTGTTTATTTCAGGAGCGATATTTTCAGAATAACAATGGCTATAAACTATGAATATGATATCTTTGACAGTTATATGGAGAATATATTAAGTTCCTATTTTAAAATGATTTTTATCATGCTTATAGGTAAATATCGCAATAAATGTAAGAAAAATTAAATTTGAAAGATAAGTATTTGAAAGATATGTGTATATTCTCTCTATGCTATGCATAACAATAATTCAAAATTATAAATACATACTATCACTCAATCCAATTAGTTCTTATTATCATAAATTTAAACCAGCTGATAGTCCAGCATAGTTAAGAATAATTTTAAATAATAAAAAAGTATTTTTTTTATCTAAATTTAATTGTTCGTCAGTATTATTACTTCCTATTAGGGTCCTCATTTATCCATTATCTTATCTAGTTTAATTATAAAGATATATTGTGTAAAATCCCAAAGTCTTTTAATATGATATTAAAATATATCAATAATTGCTGTTAATTATATACGATTAAAATATTATTTATATTTTCGAAGCATAATATAAATAACTATTTTAAGATAATTCATAAACGTTTGCTGCTGTAAATAACACCTAATAATATACAGTGTGGTCCTAATTGTGCTCGGGACACTTTGGCATGATATTCTGCAGCATTTCAGGTATTTTTTTACGTAAAAATGTATATTGGTAAAATCCCTACGACCAACCGTTCCCTTTCAAAAATATTTTGAATGGAAATTATCAATAACATTTTTTTTTCAGCAATATCTCATGGGTTCTTTAGTTATAAATATTTTGTTCCGCAGACTCTACGGTTAGTAGTTTCCGAGATACAGACGAGAGCTATTCTTAGTGGGACACATTGTACATATTCTAGTACATTTTTTCTGATTTCAAAAATGTATCACACATCGATGCGCGAGAAATGATGACATCTTGATCTTTGAAACTTTGAGTCACAATAAGCAAGACGAGGACTAGCGTTACATTCGCAAGACAAAGACCAAGACAGACCAGCGCAAGACTCTTGCACTTTTTAATGGAAGAAATACTGATTCAATATATTTTGCAAAATAAAAATTTATGTCAGACAAATATTATACTAAATTCTTTCTTTGAAGTTCTATTTGGAATAAATTAGACATAAAGAAATCTATTTAGCAATGCAAGACATGCAAGAGTGATGCAGTAAGGCCAAAACCAAGACTCCATTTGTGGTCTTATATTTGTTCATCACTAATTACAAATGACTCTTTTTTTAATAGTTTTGTATGAATTTTATAACTATTAGGCGACCATACCAACAGGTATGGTAGGCTATTAAGATCGGCAACAAAAAATAATTTTACTCAAAATAATTTCATGGTGTCTGTCTGTCTGTCTGTCCGTCTGTAACACGTTAACTCAAAAACCGCTAAACCGATTTTAACCAAATTTGGCACAAAAATAATGTGGCACCCGAGAATATGGCCATTAGTTTTTTGTGGGGGTGGGGGGTTGGTACGGGGGTATGGGAGGGGGTTAAAAATTTTAAAAAATCGTAACTCCAAAATTACAGTAGCTAGCGAAACGCGGTTTTCAATTTAAGATTAGGATTTTTTTTTAAATTTTAAATATTAATATTTTTTTATATTATATTGCTGCGTATAATTTATAAATGTTTTCAACTTATGAAATTTTAATGCTACTTCTTCCATATGCATTTAATTGATGTCTGTTGTAAATATATTGTTACGATTATGAACATTTTAACTAAAACGTTGAGTTTACATTGTGTTGTGCATTTCGATAACGAGCAAAACATTTTAGTTTATTTATCTCTGCGTAGGTCTATTATTATAATTGCATATGCATTTTAAATATTTATGGTAGTTCTTTATTTTTTTTAAATATGTGTTGTTTTAGTGCGTCGTTAAAGTTTTAATTGGTAATTATTTTAGCATGGAAAAGTCTGGTAAGGTAAATAAATAATATTGTTCCGATAATTTTCGTTAATGGGTTAAAAGGCTCGGCAAACAACTGATATCAAACATACAAATGTATTTTACGAATTATACAGGGTCCAAATAACTATGCACAAAAAATTATTGAGGTAATTGAATTTTGAAAAATAAAGTTGGTTTTTCCAACCATAAATGGATGATAAAACACTATTATTTTTTTCAGCCGGTCCTGGAACAGATTTGTGTGGTCACAGATTAACGTAGCTAACCTAGCTTTTCCAACTTCTTCCCCATATCCAAATCTTTGGCCATAAATCTATCCGTTGTGACGATATGGAATGTCTAGGGGGAGATACAGTCTTGGAAATCGTTTGATAAAAAGTACATGTGTTTTTTTTCTACTATTTGTACATTATTTTCTCGCTCTTTTTTTTAAACATTTATAATATATTTTAGATCATAATAATGATCGTCTTTAGTAAGGTATAACTTGTATCTACTAAGTACTAAGGTACAATCTAAAATATTACTTTTTTAATGTGAAAATTGTATTGAGTGTAATATGACTTAAATATATAGTAGCTGAATTTCTATTTTTCTGAGATAGAACTGTTATATAGGGCAACGGCCCAGCTACGTGGAAACACCGGTTCCCATTATAACACCGAAGTTAAGCGACGTAAGGCGATGCTAGTGGATGGACGGGTGACCGGTTCGAAACTTTGCATCGTGCTGTTGTCCAAAAGGGAAAAGTGTAAAATCTATTGATACACACTGCTCATTCACGCCGGTTCAAGGCCGGATGAGATCGGATATCTCGTGAGTAAGAGTTAATTTAGACACTTCCTAA
Organism: Sitophilus oryzae; assembly: GCF_002938485.1. NCBI lineage: Eukaryota > Metazoa > Arthropoda > Insecta > Coleoptera > Curculionidae > Sitophilus > Sitophilus oryzae. The sequence goes on along the minus strand of NW_022146733.1, from coordinate 72,789 downwards.
GTCGGTAGGCCATTGACCATGATATGGCCGAGGACCGCGGTTCGGATTCCGCGTAAACAAGTAGGTCCCGTCCAGTTTAGCCATTGCAGCAGAAAGGAGACGTTAACTTGAACCTCAAAAAAAAACTGTTATATAATAAAAAAATATATTCTTTATACGATCAAATTAATTATTAAGATCAAATTACTAAATGTGAAGTATTTTTATTAAAGATTTTATTAAATTTATTTTTTCATGTATGATGGAACTGCGATATTAGAAAAAGAATATACAAATAAAAAAGATAGATGACAACAATAGTAAAACACATGAGTACAAATGAAGGAGAATATGAAAGGGGGCCTCAGGGCCGAGGTCTCCCTTGGATTGATGGGAATATTAATATAATATGGATATTATTACGAAAACTGTTTATTTTAATTTATTTAATTTTAATTAAAACTGTTAATTTTAAAATGATAGGTAACTCATACTTCTCCAGTAAGACGCATGCAGGCAAATGTGTTTTTTGAAATAGTGTTTCATGTGTATTTAGTAATATAAATATTCTCAATTGATTTTTATCAAAATTTACTGCAACATAATTTATCTAATCTTTTTAGTGATGATTGAAAATCATTATTATTAAACAAAATATAAACATAGAAATAATAATCTTATATTTGCTTGTATTATTGAATATAAACTAGCTAACTGAAATTGAAATAAATATGAAAATTATTACCAATGTTTATGTTATAAATGTAATACTAATAAAGCTAGAATTGAAGCATAAAACAAAAAAATATAATTTAAAAGCAAAAAAGATATAATAAGTTTGTTTCAGTTAAATTAGAATACTGAGCGTTGTTTCATATTTGTTGCGATTTTTATAGAAAACAAAAAATCGAACTTACCATGTTCAAAATTATTAATATGTCTAAATTATTTGGTTTAATATTTTCTAAACTATTTGTTTTTTTATTGTTTCAATATTATTTTAAGTAAAAATATTAATTTATCTACAGAGAGTAACCAGTGAGTCGTCATTGCCATCTCGATGAAGGCAATCACAAACAACCTTGATATGTTTATATATTTGCCTAGTACACCCTTTAAATTCTGCCGTTCGGATATAGAGCCAAAAAAAAGCTAAAGCTATTAGCTCCCCTGCTTTTTGTCACATAATTCTTGGGCCAATTTAATACTTTAAATTTATAAAGTAATCACATGAAATTCTTTTTTTTTGTTATTCAACATGCTGACTTGGTTTCACATAAATTATTCTATAACGTGGAAATGATAACCTAATTTCATTTGTTGTTAACTTATTGCCGAAAAATATAAATATTCAGCACAATAGAATTATTACAATTATAGGAATATTATGAGTTTTAATAAAAACTAATCTACGTTAAGAAAGGAGACCCATCGAAGAATAATCAGCCATAGAGACCCGTATAAAGACCCTAACGAAGCACAATTCGTGGATTTAATGAAATTATAGAGCTTTTGCGATGGACTTTGTAGCCAATTGGAAGTTTGTTACACGGTATTGAAATTGCGTCGTACGGACTGTCCACATGACGTCCAAGTTGAAAATTTCGATGTTTAAATGCTGCTGCGCTGCTCGTTCTCGAGAGTTGATTGCGGTTTTCTGGTTTGGAGGAGCGTGCATTTTAGGACATATGAAATGCAGCCAATTATACGTTTAAAAGTTTGGGAAATGAAATATAAGTAGATATGCAGTTCTGTTAAAATTTGTGTCAATGGAGCTAGCTAGTTGTTCTTTCATCTGTTGGAAAAGTAAATGTTACAAATTAGATAATGTTGGAATGAAAATTTATTCAGAAATAATATATATGATATGTATACGGGCAATGACAATTTTGATGAACATAATTAGAAATCCTGTAACAATGCCTAGAACGCGTTTTAATATTTGAACAATTTTCTTTGTGCATACATTTTTTCCTTTGTTTATGGTTTTGTGGACAATAATTTTGGGACTATTTTAATTTTATTAACACATTTTTATTAACTTCATCTGTGTATGTATTATAAAGAGATTTAATAGGTAGGTATGTAACGGAGTCTTTGAAGCAATAAGGCTTGAGACTCCAGTAATTTGATAATCTTTGATCTATAATGTTGATCAGGATCACAACAAAATGGTTATATACAAGTACATACAAGTTTTTCTCGAAAATAAAATAGAAAACAAATCATAACGGTGAAAATTTACGAGGGATTTCCCATAGTCAAGTCGGCAATGTATAGTTTGTCCATCTGGAGGATACACGACAGTAGCAGTTGTGTTTGTCATTTTAGTGCACAGTAAATTGAATTTTGTGATTTTTTAGTTGTCTGTCAAGACTGACTCGTTGAACTGACTAATAGCACTGTCCTGTCCTGCCCTGTCCTGTCTCGATGGTCGCGAGTTCGAATTCTCGTTAGGAAGCAACATTATTTTTAGTTTAATTTTGCATATAATTATTATCTATTTTAATTTTGAAATGAAAAAAATATTAATCGTATACCGGGTGCATCTCAAAAGTGGCTCACCCCTATAATTTTTTTATTTTTTTTTAGATAATAAACGAGATTTGGTACGTTAATATATGACATAAATTAAGATTGACATATTCAATTGTTTTTGGTCACTTTTTAAATGGCACTCTCGGTGTATTTTTACTTTATTCGATAAAAAATGACACCCTGAATAGAATGACATATCATATGTCAACTTTTGACATTTTCGCTTACAAAAAATCGTATTTCAAATTTCAATCTAGAGTGCCATGGATGTGTTGAAAACATTAATCTTTAATCAAGGAGCTTTGGAAAAATATATTTGTTCATCTAATGTTTTTAGTGTCTTGTTCTCGTCGGTTCAAGGATGCCCAAATCGTATTTTTAATTGTATCTCAATTTGTCAAATAGAACAAAGGTGGTTCATTAGCATATTTGGAAAAAGCATTTTTTTACGAATAATTTAGTACCATACTCTTGGTATTTCGAGTCGAATTGTCATTATGAACCGCATGTTACAATTTCAAATAAACCATATGCGAAAATGTCAGAAAATGACATATGATATGTAATTTTTTTCAGAGTTTTTACATTTTCTATCGAATAATGTAAAACATACCAAGGTTGTCATTTAAAAATCAAAAGTTGTACTCATTTTCAGTGCAACACCAAGTGACCAAAAACAATTGAATACGTAAATCAATCCTAATTTTTGTGTTATATTATCATACCAAATCTCGTTTTTTTATCTGAAAAAATAAAAAAGTTATAGGGGTGATTGAAAAAAGTTATAGGCCACTTTTGAGACGCACCCTGTAGAACAGTACGAGATGTTAAGTAAATTCGTTGCAATTGGGAGTTAGGAACATGCTATGGAAATTTTCCGAGCAGGGAAGTCCGATGCTTAAATACTATTGTGAACTGTTCGCTTCCAAGCTGATCGCGGTTTTCAGACTAGGAAAGCGTGGGTTTCAGAACAAAAGATGCAGCCCCCCTAATTATGTTTTATATTTTCATACGTTCATATTTTTTAGTATTAGAATAAAATTAGATACTCGGTGTTCATTTATAGCGTTTAGTTTTATGATGAGTGATTTTGACAGAACACATAATCCTTTTGACAGAAACGTATTATCAGTGAATATTAAATTTAACCACATTACATACTATAAAACAGTTTCAAACACCAACAAGAAATATTTTATTAGACTAGAACCAAGGAAGTAGTTGAAAATGTCAAAATGTGATTTGCGCAAACGTGGCGTAAAATACGATTGCAGTACAAGCAATTTGCCTTTCATTAGGCAAATTGATAACGAACCTCAAATTAATTGACGGCCCGTAATCCCATTGTGGATGGGGAAGCTGCAGACTGAGATGCATCACGCTCGGCTTGACGGGAAAACGACGGTGGCGGTGGACGGTGGTGGGCGGCGGTCTTGATAGGCGGACGCCCGATAGGCGAACGCAAATTGTGCCCTATCGTCAGGAGATTATGCATATTAGATTCGGACGCTGCGACTGTTGCGAGCGATGTTGCTTATCTCGACCAGATTGCACTTTAGCTTAAAGACCGTTTCTTCTTTTAATAATAGATCAAAACTACTAGTAGCAGTATTTATTCAGTCAACAAGAAATAGAAATATTGGACTTCATTCAAGTATTTTTGTAACATTTTTATTCTTTGATATCGAACCAGTTTCTCATCAATGGATTTTTTCTCTTTCTCTTTCTCTTTCTCTTTCTCTTTCTCTTTCTCTTTCTCTTTCTCTTTCTCTTTCTCTTTCTCTTTCTCTTTCTCTTTCTCTTTTCCCTTCCCTTTCCCTTTCCCTTTCCCTTTCCTTTCCTTTCCCTTTCCCTTTCCTTTCCTTTCCCTTTCCCTTCCTTCCTCTTCCTTCCCTTTCCCTTCCCTTTCCCTCCCTTCCCCTTTCCCTTTCCCTCCTCCCTTTCCCTTTCCCTTTTCCTCTTCCCTTTCCCTTTCCTTCCCTTCCCTTTCCCTTTCCCTTCCCTTCCCTTTCCCTTCCTTTCCCTTTCCCTTCCCTTTCCCTTCCTTTCCCTCCCCCTTTCCCTTCCCCTTCCTTTCCCTTTCCCTTTCCTTCCCTTCCCTTTCCTTCCCTTTCCCTTTCCCTTTCCCTTTCCCTTTCCCTCCCTTTCCCTTTCCCTTTCCCTTCCTTTCCCTTTCCCTTTCCCTTTCCTTTTCCCTTTCCCTTTCCCTTTCCTTTTCCCTTTCCTTTTCCCTTTCCTTTCTCTTCTCTTCTCTTTCTCTCGTTTAAATTGTTTGTTATACAGTTGCCCAAAATATTACTGCTTCAACTTTATTGACGACCTTGACACTACAATATCGAAGTAACCCTCTTTGTAATGGAATAGAATAGACCTTGAGATAAAAAAATAGAACGTTCAAGATGTTCTTCAAACCCATTACCAGGTAAAATAAAGTCTAGATGTTTTGCAACATATTTTATCTTCTAAATTAAATTGTTACAAAATAGAAACATTTTGGAAAACAAAGAAAAAATGTAACATACTATCCCTCTTATCCCTCTTTTAATGGTATAAACTAGGCCTTTAGATGGAAGAATAAACGTTTTCCATTTGCCATAAAAATAATGAGATCGAAACTTCGATGGAATATAGAACGTGGAAGATTGTTGAATGGTGGAGCGAAAGCACATAGAAAAACAATTTACGAATCGAAATGGGAGTGGCTGGCAATCGGCAAAAGGACCCGACACATGCACGCAGAGACCATGACAAGAAAACTCCAATAAGAGAGTTTATTGAAATTCCGCGAAACCTTTGCCTTTCCACATTCGAATCCCAGGCGAAAGATAGGAAAAACGACATTTCTACGATTTCTTGTCGACGGAATCGACTACAATTTAGTTTTTGTCATACGCTCCCAAAAACAGCTATTTTACGGACTCATTTCAGTCCGTAAAATGTTTCTTTTTCGGCCTAGGCCGTAAAGGTCGTCATGGCAACCTTTATGGACTAAAATGTCTAAATTCGTTATTTGGTTGTTTTATTTTGTCATTCGAAATTTGTCACAAAATCACATAAAATTATACATATATTTATAATTAAATTATTAAATACTAACAATATCAAAAGTTAAGTTATTTGTTTAAAGTAAGTACCTAGGTACCTATTTAAAAGAGGCTTTTAAATTAAAATATTCTTAAATTACAGTCACAAACATTCAAACCATCGTCAATTTGGTCGAAATATTCCATGCTGAGAGCAGTGTTATGTTAAAGAAGATATTTATATTGACAAAATTCCAAAACTTATTGCTTTTTGAAGAGGAATTCGGTTGGTTACGAGCCTAAAAAAGTCTAAGGTTTTGTCCATAAAAGAGATCGGTGATTTTTGGCCACGGCTAGTGATGAAACTTTATTTACTTACTAAGGTAAGTTTGCGATAATGATTTTTAAATATATAGATGGTTTCTTATTCCATTGTATTTGATTTTTAAATTATTAAATACTAACAATATCAAAAGCTAAGTTATTTGGAAAAATAAAAATGAAATGAACAATTTTGTGCATTTTGAAAACTTGCATCTGCAATCGAAACGACTCCTCCATTGGCAGGTAAATTTACTTTCTGATGAGGTGGAGTAAATGCGAACGATGATGTACTTGGTAATACATCCGTGGAAGTGGTCGCGATTTTCTTTTCCCCCATTAGCAGTTTGCAAACTTTCTTCTTTTTCTCAATAGATTCTTCTATGTAACCTTCGGCCACTGTGGACGACCTAAATAATTATTGTTGTTTAGAACAAGATCGGAAAATATTAAAATTTTTACCTCCAACCTCCTAGGCGTTTCAGCGATGTAAAATCCACATCTGCATCTGCAGCAAGAGTAGCAGAACTACGTCGGAAACAATGACCTGTATATTCGTTTGGGTTCGACAACTTTAAAAATGCTGCTACAATCGATGGCATCTTCCCAAATGAATGAATGCCGACTCGTTGCACGGTGCATTTTCCTTTACGATAAGAGATGAAGACATAATCATGTGGTACATTTTTTGGCCTAAGACAAGCATATTTTCTATACAACTCAACTGGATTGACAACGTTCCCTTCGTTCACCACCGGAAACACTCTTTTGATATTAGTTTTTGTATCCGCAAGGGTAACTAAAAGGCAGCTGTTGTCTTTTTCTATGATGTCTTGCACTCGTAGAGAGTACAATTTTCTCTTCTACATGCTCCACAAAGGCCAATGACAAGAGCTACCTAAAAATCAAATACAATGGAATAAGAAACCATCTATATATTTTAAAATCATTATCGCAAACTTACCTTAGTAAGTAAATAAGTTTCATCACTCAGCCGTGGCCAAAAAATCACCGATCTCTTTTATGGACAAAACCTTAGACTTTTTAGGCTCGTAACCAACCGAATTCCTCTTCAAAAAGCAATAAGTTTTGGAAATTTGTCAATATAAATATCTCTTTTTAACACTTAACACTGCTCTCAGCATGGAATATTTCGACCAAATTGACGATGGTTTGAATGTTTGTGACTGTAATTTAAGAATATTTTAATTTAAAAGCCTCTTTAAATAGGTACCTAGGTACTTACTTTTCGTGGAAATAATTTAGCAATACATCTTCATTTACAACGAATACGCCATTTTTGTCTTTCCATTCATTAAAAACATCATATTCTTTCTGGTAAATGGCACGAGACTTCACAGGAAGTAAATCCAACACGATTTCTTTGGCCTTATTAGCAATATGTTCGGGATTTTGGAACATTTTAAAATTGTTGATGAATTTGTGTGATTTTTGTGACAAATTTCGAATGACATGTCAAAATGCGATGAAATAAACAAACTCGTTACTAAGATATGAATTTATAAGCCAACTTTTTCAAACATTATAATTTCAAATATGGAAAATTTGCAAATATGCGTTCTAAAAAACTGTAAAAGCGTATGACAAAATAGTGTATGTAACACGTAATTAATTATAGCTTTTTTAGACTCATCTATTTGACTCGGCTAACGCCTCGTCCGCAAACAGTAATGATTCGTCCTAAAAAACATCATTTTAGGTACTAGTTACATAAATAGCTATTTCTTGGAGAAATCGCTGTTGTGGTAAAACTAGTACGTAGCCTTATAAATAGAAAGATTCCAAAATGCATTTAAAGATTTATATCATAACATAATTTTTGTAATATTAATGTATCACAACCCCGAAAAAAGAAAACTTTTTTTAGATATTCAGATTTTGGAGCTATGATGACCTAAAAAATAAATAATTTTTAAGGTAAAATATAGTTCTAGTTCACCTTCTTTGATAGAAGCTCAAGTTATCTCTGCTAATTTCCTAATATCATGGTCCCACCTAGATTCGGATTTCTTCTAGGTCTGTTGATTCTTTGTGGGTACCATGCTTTAATTTTTATACTTTTGTGGTCCACCTGTTGTCCGTCCTTCTTCCCAGATGTTCTGCCCCTTGCCATTTGAGGGATTTGATTATGTGGATGATATTTATTGCCTGGCTCTTTTGTCGTATCGTTCTATTTTTTTACGATCTTTCTTGGTTATTCTCAGCCTATTTCGTTCCATTGCACTTTGTGCGACATGCAGTTTTCTTATAATGTCCGTTTTAAATGTTCAGGTTTTGTCTGGTAGTACACATTGATCGAATGTTTTCTTCTTTAGATAAACTGGCATTTTAGATTTGAATATTTTTCAGTTTGTTGTACCCCATGCTAACTTAATTCTTCTATTGATTACCGGTAGCAGAGATCCCGAGCTGTGTTATTAGTTGTCTCAAAAATATATATTCTTCTACTGTGTCCAGTGTTGTGATATTTATTAGAATGCCTTTTCTGTCCACTAGTTCGTTATACAGTACTTTAGTTTTTGCTAAATTTATTTTGAGACCTACTTTATTGCTGGCTGTATTTAGATCGTTAATTTCAGGACTTTGGCAATTAGAACTATGTCATCAGCGAATCTCAGATAGATAAGATATTCTACATATATTTTTAATCCTTTGTTGGTCCAATTTAGTTTACGGAATATTTCTTCTAGTGTTGCTGTAAACAGCTTTGGGTATGTCGCGGAGTAGCACAGGGAGCGAGCTACTCCTTTGTCAGTTGAAAACTCTCGGGTTGTTTTCTATATCTTGTTTTCTATATCATTAATAATTGTCCTAAAATATACAGGGTGTTTCAAAAAACATGTGCCATCTCCCGTGGGGAGATTCCTCATGTAAAAATAAGATTTATTTTTCATATCAATATAGGTCCGATTCTGCTTTGTTTCGTAGCTACAGGGTGTTAGAGTTTTAATATTTTTCGATTTATTATAATTTTCTTCCAAGTACTTTTAGCGTTTCGAATGAAATTTTGAGAGTTCTACCAGGGACGTGCATACGTACATAGGGACGATTTTTTTTGCTTGTTAGGGAAATGGTGTAAACAATTTAATGCCGATTAAAAGACGTCTCTTGATATTTTGTCGATTTCAGCCTCCTTGATGAGATAAACGCAATCTTATTAATTTGTCTTGATCAAGTCTAATAGCAACCTTTGAAAAATTTTAATATCATTAACTTGCAAAAAAGTCTTAAATAAGTTCTTATTGATTCCTTATCAAAAAATATAAAAAAAGTTTCTATAAACATGGGTATGGAATTGCATACTTTTAGAGTTACATTAATATATATTTATTAATAAATTAGGTAAAATATATAATTTATTAATTTTATTTTTATATTAATTCTATTAATTGTCATTAATATAATTGCGTTTATCTCATCAAGGAGGCCGATATCGACAAAATATCAAGACAACAACTTTTAATCGGCATTAAACTGCTTACAATATTTCACTAACAAGGTAAAAAAAAGTCACTGGCGTACGTGCTTTTTTTACAAAAATATTCTAGTAAAAACCCATATGCACGTCCCTGGTAGAACTCTCAAAATTTCATTCGAAACGCTAAAAGTACTTGGAAGAAAATTATAATAAATCGAAAAAATATTAAGATTTTAACACCCTGTAGCTACGAAATAAAGCAGAATCGGATCTATGTTGATATAAAAAATAAATCTTACTTTTACGTGAGGAATCTCCCCACGAGAGATGACACATGTTTTTTGAAACAAACTGTATAATAAATCGTAATTTATTAGATAGTTTAATTAAAGCTCTCATAACTAGCATTGTTACGATAATCACTTTCTTAAACCAGGCTGGATTTAAACTAATTCTTGGCGGAAACGTTAAGCGATCATAAAAACGGTAAACCTGGATGTTTATTAAAGAAAATCTTATTAGGACGGTCGTTTCGCGAGCCTTATGTTATTTTTATGTGACCACGTTCGCTTTTTATTCGATTCGCGATCCCCTCTAGCCTTTTCCCTGCCACGCAATAATAGGCTCTATTTGGGTCCCGCCACTGATTATGATCCGAAGTGGCTTCCGGACATCGGGAAAAAATCAAAAGGAGGAGAGGGAGGGAGAAAAAACACGTACACAATAGAACGGGGTGGGGTACGGTAGTCAACGCACGTAGTCGTGATCCATTTACTTTGTCGCGCGCAGGAGGATTGAAACTGAAAGATCCGTTCCGATTCCGGACCCGTAACAGATCGTATATTGGCGACGATCGACCGGAAGCAAAGGAAAAAACTTTTCAAATATCGAGAGGAATACGCGGCACGTGAGGGTAGCTAGCGATAGAGCACTTCGCCAAAGTAAATCTCAGTGGATAGAGCAGATTTTTATTGAATAAAACTTCTTTTTCGATATCAGTTAGGAAAATCAAATAAAACTGAAGAATTGATAGAGATTCAATGTAGTCATTACTATTATCACAGTATTATAAAATATGGTGGTTTAAATAGCCCGATATATAGGGTTCGGCAACAGTGTGTCGGGCATCTGTGGCTCCTAGAATAAAAAAAACAGGAAACCGTGTTTAAGTGCAAACCTAAAGTATGTACTGGAATGTATTGCAGGACAATATTTTAGCTTCTATAGGGTGGCTCAAAAAAGTGAGTGGATCGAGAAGATTTATTTAAATTTTTTTTGCTAGATCGACAAAAAAAAAGATTAAGATCGACAAAAAAAAGTTTTTTAATTTCACTCAAAATGAGTTGTTTGGGTCATAAATGACCAAAATACAAAATATTTTTATAGTGTCTTTCTGTCTGTCTGTCTGTCCGTCTGTCCGTCTGTCTGTAACACGATAACTCAAAAACCGCGAAACCGATTTTAACCAAATTTGGCACAAAAATACTGTGGCACCCGAGAAATTGGCCATTAGTTTTTGGTGGGGTGGGGGTTGTTAAGGGGTATGGGGGTTAAAAATTTTAAAAAGTATTCAAAGAAAATTTCATATATTATATATTTTACCTAATTTATTATAAAATATTATTACTAATTTATTATTAAATATTATTACTGTTAGTTATATTATTACTATTAGTCCAACTTACAGTAATTTCTAAATAAATTTCTAATAAAAAAATAATGGTATTTAATATAATTATAAAAAAGACAAATTTTAAAAAGTTTTAACATCCTGTAATTCTAAAACTATGTTTTTCCATATCCATGCTTTTAGGAACTTTTTTTCATGTTTTTTGATGAGGAATCAATGAGTACTTATTTAAAACTTTCGGAAGTTAATGATATTAAATTTTTTAAAGGTTGCTATCTTGGATCCAATCCGACTTGGATCAAGGCAAATTAAAAAAATTGCGTTTATCTCGTCAAGGAGGCCGAAATCGACAAAATATCAAGAGACAAATTTTAATCGGCATTAAACTGCTTACACTATTTTGATAACAAGAGAGAAAGAAGTGGCAAACATGCTTTTTTTAGATAAATATTCCAGTGATAACCCATATGCACGTCCCTGGTGAATATGTCGACACTTTTTTAGCTTTAAAATATGTCGCATTTATACTTACTTTTACCATCAAAATCTTATTCGAAACGCTAAAAGTACTTGGAACAAAATTATAATATATTAAAAAAAGTTAAGACTTTAGCACCCGGTAGCTACGAAACAAAGCAGAATCGGACCTGTGTTGATATGAAAAATAAATCTTATTTTTACGTAAGGAATCTCCCTACGAGAGATGGCACATGTTTTTTGAAACACCCTGTATTTGTCATATTTTTTAACATTTATTATTTGTTATTGTTATACAAGAGTTATTTACAGTATATTAAACATGTCATTTGATTAATTGTAGACTGATTAATAATATTGAATTTTTATTAAAGAACCACTACTATAAATCAAAGTTTTATAATTAAAATAAAAAGTAATTAGAACCAGTTAATTAATAGTCTGTTTTAAAGCTAGACTTTCAAAATTAACTATATTCATAAACTTTTATAAAATCTCATTGAGTTTAACGAACTAACTAATAAAGTTATTTCTATTCTGAATTAGATCACACAAACTAATTTATGATTTTTTTGTTCTACTGAAAAACTGCCGAAAAACTGCTGTTTGTAAAATCCTGCCATTGTTTAAATATAAATTAAAAGAAGAGAGTAACAAAAAGATATACAAAGAAAAAAGTAATGGTAATTATTGGGGTTTGTTTCTTTTTGATCCACACAAAGAAAGTAGAATTAATGAGATTACTGTTTTCGACAAAAGAATTCAAACGGCTTAATTTATAAAATGTTTTAATTAGAAATGGTTTAATTAGGGCTCTATAGAACTTGTCAATATTTATTTTTGCTTTCAGTAATTAGATTTTGTATGAGTAAGGGGCGATTTTGAAAAAAAATAAAGGTATTTAAAAAGTATTGTCTCTAGTTTTGTAGCGGTTAATTACTATACAATCTGGATAGATATTATAGATACTGAAACAAAAAAAAAATCAAAGATGAATAAAAAAATATATATTCGCACATACACACATGTCAATGGTTTTATAATCCACGGATGGACACATACTTTTCAATAATGGTGTTCTTTAATCATTATAATATCTGAAAAAATAAAAATAAAATTCTCTAAATATAATAAAGTATCAAGAAGTTTAATTCTTTTTAGAGAATTTACTAAATATATTATTGTGTTTGCAAGGTAAATAATATAATTTTTTCATTATTTTTTTTTCTTTTTAGGTAAGCCGAGTTAAGAGTTGCCATAATATAGAGGTATCGGTGTTTTTGGTGAGTAGCAAAGACATACTTTATAATATGAAGGTGTATTTTTAAATAATTATTTTTAAGATTTCAAGAAACTATTTTTAATAAAACTTTTAGTTAAAGTTTAGTTATAAAGACTCAAATGAACACCTACTTGTGATACACCATCATAAGGTAATACTACAGTATAATGGAACTAGTGGCGTCACTCTCCCAAATGATTTTCCACTGCTAAAAAAGGAGATTTGGTATGTTAGTATATGACATAAATTAGGATTAATTGACGTATTCGGTTGTCTACTTTTGATTTTTAAATGGTACCATCAGTATATTTTTACTTTATTCGATAGAAAATGACACACTGGATAGAATGATAAAATGTCAACTTTTGACATTTTCGCATATGGTTTATTTGAAATTGTAACATGAGGTTCATAACAATTTGATTCAAAATACCAAGTGTGGTATCAAATTATTACTTTTTTCAAATATGCCAATGAGCCACTTTTGCTCCATTTTAAATTGATGTAGGCTTCTTTAAACCGACCAGGAAAAGCCACCAAAAACATTAGACCATCAAATCTATTTTTTCGAAGCTCCTTGATTCAAATTTAGCGTTTTTAACACAGCCATGTCATGTAAAACACGATTTTTTAAAGCGAAAATGTCAAAAGTTGACATATTATAGGTCATTCTATCCGGAGTGTCATTTTCTATCGAATAAAGTAAAAATATATCGGGGATGCCATTTAAAAATCAAAAGTTGTAGTAATTTCCGGTGAAACAGGAAGTGGCCAAAAACATTTGAAATCGTTAATCAATCCTAATTTAGGTCATACACCAGCACACCAAATCGTGTTTTTTTTTATCCGAAAAAATAAAAAAGTTTTAAGGGTGAACCACTTTTGAGACGTGCCCGGTATACATTTAAATTTAAGATTTTTTAAAAGTTCGAAATAATCAAATTTTGCAGTGGACGGCTCCCATATATTCCTAGGGATAAAATAGCAGAAAACCTCCAAAAAATGATATCCCATCAAAGGCATAAACTATAAAACAATGTCTAGAAACCCTAGAAGAACTGCGTTGGAACACTTGATATTTTTTTACATATTATATTTTTAATGGGATTTTTTGTTATACTGAAAATTCCTATACCTAATCTAGTCAAATAATAATACCATCCATATCCATAATCAACCACGTCGCACGATTTATTAAACAAATTGCCCAGCGGCGGGCAAGCGACCCGGTTTATGATCCGCGTCAAATATTTGCCCCGGCTAATTATCGCTTAAAAGTTGGCTGATTAAATTTGGCGACTTTATTGTGGGCTAATTACGGGGGCGGTCGTTAGGTAAACGCGCATCGCAAGCGGCCCTTAATGGGCCTTGAAAGCAGACTGCTTTGCGAAACGGTTATAGAGGTGCGCCCCAGGCAACACACGAGTGTCTTCAACGTAGTAATGTAATTATCCCGCTTATTACTGCTACGAGTTTGTAATGTATGCTGTTTTATGGTTCTTTTTGATTTGCACAACATTAGAAAGCTTTTAACGGGATTAAAATTGTATGGAGCTTTAAAAACTAGTTTTTTTAATAAACATTGCAATAGCTTTAATATTCAACATTTTCTAATTATCAATAGTCCTGAAGAACTACAAGCACAAATTAACGAACTAAATACATACAGTTATTAATAAAGTAGCTCTTGAAATCATTTTAGCAAAAACTAAAGTATTAAAATTAACAGAATTTCGGACTTATCTTTATCGAGATCTTTATTTATTTTGCTTACACAACAATAATCTTAATCATATTCCAATCTAGAATGCCACTTTATCTAAAGAAGAAAACATTCGACCAATGTGTGAAGTATGCATGCGAAACCTGGGCACTTATAACGGATATTATAAGGAAACTGCAGGTTGCACAACGCTCAATGGAACGAAATATGCTGGGAATAACCAAAAAAGACCTTAAAAGAAAAGAGTGGCATGCGACAAAAGACCTAGATAATAGATGTCATCCACAGAATCAAATCCCTCAAGTGGCAATGGGTAGAACAGCTGGCAAGAAGGATAGACAACAGATAGACCACAAAAATTACAGCATGTATCCACGAGGAATTAAGAAACCTAGAAGAAGACCATTTCAGATGGGACTATGATATTAGGACAGGGATAACTTGGGCCCGCATGGCCAACCATAGACAATGTGAATACAATACAAAGAGAGTATCTCAATATGTGAGGGAGGCTACACCATAATTGGAAATTAATGAATAAGATGAAAATAATGATGATGATAATGGTTACTTTTCTATTTCATTTAATCCAAAAAAATTTAAAAAGACTGGAGAATAACCCTGGACAACATTTTTTTGTTTATTGGTGGTATGTTGTATGAAAAACACATTTCTTAGCTAATTCTGGGGTGCTGAATATGAAAATAACAATGACATTAAAATCTTAGTTGTAGTTTTTTGGATTTTTTTTTAATTTAATGTTTTACAAAATAAGAAAAAATATAGTACGAGAGCTAGCAACGTCGGAAAAACAAGTATTTTAAGACGTCTGACTCTTTGACATATTATCTTTTACTATGCTCTCTAGAACAGCATGCGGCCCGTCTGGCTGCCGGTAAACGTTGCGTTCTCTACTGCGCATTGTAATAACATCCTGTATTTTTATTAGTCCTTTAAATTCTAGTATTGAATATAAATCGAACATGTCTCCACAGCGCAGTGCGTAGAGTTTTCGATGATTTTGAGTTCGAATCCGGGTCAGGACAAATACTTTTTTATTTTATTGAGTACCTAGAGAATTTCTAACAAGAATCCAACAATAGTCCACTAGTATAGAAAAATTCCAGTTTTCCACGTTTCTTTTCTTCATTGTTAATATGTTGTGATGAAAGCGCTCGCCATTCTCGTTTCTTATAGCTTTACAGTTATCAAAAAAAAGTCAAGGTATGAGTCTAGAAAATGAATCTTCAGAGATATATGGCAACTCATTTTTCGATAGGATGACAGCACATTTTAAACTAAAGTAACGTACTCATCAGATTTTTTATTTTCCAAGAAATTAATGACCACCAGGTGAAAATCATTCTAAGCTCTTTTTTCAATATCTATTAAAGTGCTAGCAAAATGTTCGTCTTTTGGGATATTTCAAATTTATTGCTCAACAAAAATTCCTTCATTAATTTTTGTTCCCGTAGCCTTGGAAATATCTGATGGAGGTACTGAAAAGTTGGCCCTCCTCTAGTTGGTATTTTAACAAAGATTTTCATTAGGCCTAATTTGATTTGCTATTACAAAACTATCAATTCGATTGCATCATATTTTTGTACGGAATATACAAATAAACCAACGTTTGTTCCTGCGGTACCATATGAGTGAAAAAAAACGGCGTCAGATGGCAAAGAAATGAAGATCGTTGTCATTTTATACATAAAATTATATGGGAAATGTCATCGATGTTCATTTGGAAGCCAACTGGACGGTTTTTTTTTCGATCATCCGAAAACTTCTGTAAACATATATAAAAATTTATTACTGTAGGTACTCTTATGCATAATTTTATAAGTGTAAATTTTTGTTTTAAGTTTTAAGGAAAGGGTACTGTAAAAGTGATATCTGCAGACGACTTCGTTCTACCTCTCACCCCTCATTTATAACATACCTATCTGTGAATGTATTTTCACCTTAACCAAAAACACATTTCGCCCACTTGCATATGAAATTACCGTCTCGGGAACACATTTTCTCTGATTTTATCTATTTTTTGATGACATTTTTATGCAAACTGGCCCGGTAAGAACCGATTCAGTGTAAATAAAGCCTTGGCAGATCGTGTAAGCCGCGCCATCGTAACCTTGACGTTAGACGGAGTTGATGGGGTAATTCGGCTTTATTGGACACGATTAGCCCGACTTTCCGGTTTTACGGTGACACTTGTATGAGATACTGACAGTCTCCGGTTTATTGTCTTTTCAAATTTAATTTTGACGATTTTCATACACTCCTTTTATGGTATATGAACGGGCTGTTAAACTGGAGAATTTGGGCATCTGTTGAGCTTCTTATGTTCAATTTATGTTCAATTTGATGTTATTGAACTAATTTTGTTAACACTACTTGTTGGTCATATGTTTGTGTATTTTACCATTATGTTATATAAATATACTGAGTGGTGCATCGGCATTGGAAACATAGGAAATCCCATGCAAATTTTGAACAGTCCAAATAATGGTTCCCCTGTTGATTTTACAGGGTGTTAATAGGGTTTTTAAAGGTATGCTTGTGGTTGAGTACACCTCCCAATTTTGAACAATTTTAGATAAGCCATTTTTGGCTAATTTAAGATAAACTGCATCTATTTTTAAATTAAAAGTAAACAAGTAACAATGCAATACCCAGACAAATGTTCTTAAAATCTATGATTTTGTCAATTTATTGTATTGTTCACTGTACTACGTTATAGTGCCTACAGTTAAGTGTGACCGAAATGCATTTTTGTAATTCAAAACTTGTTCCAAACAGGCCAAAGCCTATTAGTACAAGAAATGCAATTTGACTTTGACAAAATCAGGTTGACATTTTAAGGTTTGTTGGCATTTGCCTAGTTTTGCATTGTCACCTGTCCAGTTTTAATTTAAAAATAGAAGCAATTTTTCTTAAATTACTTAAAATCAGCTTGTCCAAAATTGATCAAAGTTGGAATGTATAGTCAGCATACGCAGACCTTTAAAAAACCTATTTACGACTTTGCTGTAAAATTAATAGGGGAGCGAATATTTGGACAGTTCAAAATTTACGTGGGATTTCCAACGACAATACCGTATGTAAATTGTGAAGGTTAGGTCATAAACTGAAGTTTGTGAAGCACTTGTGGTTTGCGAAAAATTACTAGATCTACTCGATCTAATGATCTAGTGATCATTAATCTTACTTCTGAAATACTAGACGGTGCACCATTTTAAATGAAATCCGTGGCGACTAGTCCTAAAGGTCCTAAATACTATGCTCTTTTTCTTGTTTCGATGTTTCAGGTCTTGTTTTCGTTAAGACGATTGTTAGAGTCGTTCAGGTTTGAAAATAGTTGCAATATTGTTTAGTTATTTTACATATGGAATACTGAGGAGAGAGAGAGCATGCTGGCTAATTAACCAATGAGTCAGGTTTACAATTCGATATAATTTTGTCCAGGGGCTTCTCAGAGTAACCATTATGAAGCAAATCCGTTTTAATATTATTTTGTTCAACATTAAGTGATGCCTAGTCACTGCATATTTCTTGATTGCATATTTGCTCGATGATGACGATGATATAAAATTTTAACTGTTCCTTCCTTCAATCTGTATAACTAACACTCATATACAGGGTCTAGCAATAGTGCAGCGGGCATCTGTAGCTCCTAGAATAAAATAACTTGGGAATTTTGCAACCTAAAGTATGTTGATATTTTTTTAAAGAATCATCCCGATCCACTCACACTTTTTTGAGCCACCCTATAGAATTTAAAATATTTTTCTGAAATACATCCTTGTACATACTTTAGGTTTACACTTGAACAAAATTTCCAAGTTTTTTACTCTAGGAGCTACACATGCCCGACGCACTTTTGCCGGATCCTGTAGAATTTTGTAAATAAAGTTGCGAGGCTGTCTTGATAATTTTACCATTTGTTTATGTTAAAACACTAACCTATAATATTGTCGAATCCGTAATAAATTGTTTAAATTTTATACCTCCATCTAATATTTTTTATTTTGTTGTATTTGTTTCTTTATAGTAAAGGATGCGAGGCAATGCAGTTTTTTCATGCTTTCCTTGTTTAGTTTATGTCATTTTCTTGTCAATTTTCTTGCTTTAGATGCTTCAATTAAATCTGTAGGTATACATTTAGCCAGTCATGTCTTATACTCATGATTTCCCGTGATAAAGATTCTTCTCAATTGCGGAAGCCTTTTCGTCTAATTATAATTAAAATAAAAATTTATTAACATAAATATTCGCAAAAGAAAATGTTTTCTGTTAGAAGGATACTTCTATTTAATGACTAGATAAATTTGTGCTGGAAAATTTAATAACATTTGAAACATTTAATTCTCCATAAGCCTTAATGAATTCGAATAACCGCAAAGAAGCTTAAGAAAAATCTTAATTAGTTTTCCGAGTAAAACTCGCCGTTTAATTCGAACTTTCAACACTGAAAACTAATATAAACTCTTTACTTAAATGCACAACACTTGTCCCGCTAATAAACCCGGGGTTAGTACTACGCGCTTCCCTCACTAACTTTTAACATCTAACGGACAAAAACATAACTTTCAGCCCACTTCTAAACAATCTACTTTACTAGAACTTGCGTAATAAAAGTTAATTCCGCTACCTTTGCCTCGAAATAACAACTAACTTTCAGCACTAACTTGGTTTAGTTAAGGCTAGGCCACTGCTATGTATAGGCGAATTTCCTTGGGAATTTAGTAAGCGGAGCTTGAATATCAGAATTATATATTATTATTGTTGCAAATCAACGCATTTATAGTCAGAATTAGATATAGAGATTGAAGTAATATAGATGTGACATGTTTATAAAACTTATTTCTTCAGTCATGATAACATAAACTCGAAACACAATTTTTTGAGACGATGGTAATTTTAAGCATGCCCCACTCGTTTTTGAAGAACCATAATGTCGTATACTCGTATACCAAACCGAGTGGATGTTGAAATATAATTAATTATTAATTATATCTTCAAAAACGAGTGGGGCATGCTTAAAATTAACATTGTCTCAAAAAATTGTATGTCGAGTTAATCATGACAATTAAATAATTAAAAGAATTAATGTTTTTAAACTAGATTTACTGCGTGTTAAAGTCCTCTTAAAATTCAAAATTCGAAGGATTTGAAATTTTTTTTAATAGGAAATACTGTATAATAGTGTGTTCTTCAAAATTACCAAAATTTGCACTCTTGTTTGATATATACAGGGGAGTCAAAACTAAATGTGGTATTTTTCTTAACTATTTTAAATGAAACACCCTGTATTTTGTATCATAATCCTAATGTCTAAAATACACTCACAGCACGAAAAGCGCACTTTAAAATTTTCGTGTATTTTAAAGTTTTATATACCGGGTGCGTCTCAAAAGTGGCTCCATAACTTTTTTATTTTTTCAGTTAAAAAAACGAGATTTGGTATGTTAGTATATGACATAAATTAGGATGGATTGACGTATTCAATTGTTGTTCCACGGGAAAGGGCTACAACTTTTGATTATTAAATGGCATCCTCGGTATTTTTTTACTTTATTCATATTCAATTATCATATGTCAACTTTTGACATTTTCGCATATCGTTTATTTGATATTTTAACATGCGGTTTATAACGAAAATTTGACTCGAAATACCAAGTGTTTGGTATCAAATTATTCGAAAAAAATGCTTTTTCCAAATATGCTAATGAGCCACCCTCGTTCCATTTGAAAAAATTGAGATATTATCAAAAATACGATTCTTTTAACAGGCCAGGAGACACTAAAAACATTAGACGATCAAATCTATTGTTCCAAGACTGCTCGATTAAAAATTAGTGTTTTTAACGTAGCCATGGCACTCTAGATTGAAATTTAAAATACGATTGTTTACTAAGCGGGAATATCAAAAGTTGACATATGATAAGTCATTCTATTCAGAATGTCATTTTCTATCGAATAAAGTAAAAAAATACCGAGGGTGCCATTTAAATATCAAAAGTTGTAGTAATTTCCGCTGAAACAGGAAGTGACCAAAAACGATTGAATACATCAATCAATCCTAATTTATGTCATATACTAACATACCAAATCCGTTTTTTTTTATCTGAAAAAATACTCTTGAGACGCACCCGGTAGTGTGTTCTAGTGGACCGATTTTGATGATTTTCTAAACAATTTGTAGCTAAATTATTTGACTTTTTAGTATCTCTTTCTAAATTAAAAATGAAAGTTGCTATCTGTCAATTATACCAGGAAAAACAAAATGTTGATATTTTGGTGAAATTTTCCACAGTCTTCATAACACATATTTCCACAGTGTTCACAATTTTCCACAGTGTCCATGGCCATGGACACTGTGGAAAATTGTACGTTGACGGAGTACGTTGACATAGGAAGGAATTTAAAAATTATTTTATCATCTAGGTGTATCTTTTTTGGATAGATTTTTTGATTCATCTCAATAGCTTTATTTTTTTTGGAGATATTCGCTTTTGAAGAACCTTAGTCTTAGAACTTATTCTAAAATGGTAATATCCCGATTATACTTTTCCAAATTTCCATATCGTTTTAGAGAAAAATAAGAAAACAAAATTCAAAATGTTAAAGAAGCCAAAACTTTTAATCACTCCGTATCATTGAATTAAACAAATTTCGTGCTTTTTTAACATATTAAATCAGTAAAATTATAACGATCTATCATGAAAACGAAATGTTACTAGCATAGAAAGGCGGTATTTTTAGGACTCAACTATACTTTCTATCCTACAGTACAAAATTCACCTGTTTTCATATATTTTTACTTTTCTCTAAAACTGTATGGGAATTTCGAAAAGTGTAAGGAGGATTAACCTTTTTGAAAAAAAAAACTTTTTATAAATAATGCATTTTTTTAAAAAACTAGAAATGATATAATTTTATGTGAATTTTATCAATGACATTGTATAATATGAATACAAAATAAAGATGTTATTTTTTTCTCTACTAGTCGATATAATCATTACAACTGGAACCGAATTTGGCTTTTTCAACACCCTTATCAAAATTCATTCCGCAAAAAACGATTATTTGGCAGATTGCGCGCTGTTCGCTGATCATCGCATCGTCCACTCCGACGGAAAATCTTTCATTTAACTGCGGAAGCGTTTATTTGTCCCGTTTTTTCGGCGATTCGATGCCGCGACAACGCACACGTTATCAATCACCAGGCGAAAAGCCGATCGGGACACGAAATGACTGATTATGTGCCGTCGTCAACGACAATTTTGAGCCTTGTCACCGGGCAACGTAATCTCTCTTGATTTTTTCTCTATCGACCTGATCGATACGTAGGCAGCTGCGTCGGTCGCAATTTTTTTTCTGGATGGTTTCGCTTTTTATTTTCTCCAGTGCAAGTTTATGTTACTAGATACATACAGAGTGAGTTTCCTACGATGTTCTCTATGATTATCTCGGAAACTACTGGAGATAGAGAGTCGGTTAAATGGCGAAAGAATTGCGTAGTTTTGTGGGGTTATAAATATGCGCTTTTCAGATTTTTGAAAAAGCTCATGGCTTACTAGGTGTTTCGCAAAAAAAACAAATTTCGGCTATTTTAAAAATTGTCCCTAATTTCATTTTATCTATTTTAGACAAAAAGTTTTCAGATAAAAGTTGTAGATAATCACATCCCTAATCAGTTTGTGATCTCCGAGTTTTTCTAAAGCCTGTCATTTTTGACATATGACAGAAACATATGTTTTTTTTAAATGGAAACCATAGTTGGCCATGACTTGATGAAAAGCGCCATTTTTAAGCTTTTCAGCGATATAATGTGTTTTTTTTTCGAAAAATTACTGAGTTATAACCAATTCTTATCTTGAATAATTTCAATTAGATGGTATGGTATTCTTATTCTGTTATGATTTATAACTTATAAAAAGACAGAATATTTTATTAAACGGTTCTTTACAATGCACGTTACATAAACTAAAACTTAAAAATATTAATATCACTACATACACTTTGGGTTATTTTAGCAAATGTTTAAAAAAAACCGAGTACATAAAATGCAGCTTTTTAAAATTGAATTACAAGCTTTTCCCACAGAACCTTGTTGTTAACCATACCGCATAAAAAATCTAAAATGGATAGGTTAGGTGATCGAGAAGGCCTATGTATTCTATTGTGTGATATTCCTATCCCTGAGTTTGCATAATTACGATATAAATAATTTTTAACATTTCTTTCATTATGAGGGGGAGTGTCATAATGAAAGTCATGTTGGAACCACTTCATTGATGTGCGAGTATCTAAATCTAACTTTTCTAAAAAACTTAAGTAACGTTCACCGTTCAACGTAACCTCGAAAATGTATGGCCAAGAAAAGTTGAACCAATAATCCTACATGCTTTTCTTCATTTAAAAAATTTATATTTACAATTTTTGTTTATTTGAATTTACATAGTTTGGATGTGACAGTTTCACATTACTGAGAGCAACGACGATTGAACTTGTTCCCATGGCTAACTAAGTGAAATTGTTTAAAAATAATAAAAATTGGCTTTATAGCTCAATAATTTTTCGAAAGAAACATATTATAGCTTATATCGCTGAAAAGCTTAAAATATGTCGCTTTTTATGAAGTCATGGTCAACTATAGTTTCCATTAAAAAAAAAATGTTTGTGTCATATGTGAAAAATGACAGTCTTTAGAAAAAAAACGGAGGACAAATTCTCATTAAGGATGTAATTATCTATAACTTTTATCTGAAAAGTTTTTGTCTAAAATAGATTATAATGTAATTAGGGACAATTTTTGAAATACCCGAAGTTTTTTTTGTGAGTTTTTTTCCAAATATCTAGTAAGCCATGAACTTTTTCAAAAATCTAGAAGGCGCATGTTTATGACCCCACAAAACTGCAATTCTTTCCCCATTTAACCGATTCCCTATCTCCAGTAGTTTCCGAGATACACATAGAGAACATCGTAGGAAACTCACCTTGTATAGTGTAATACAAGGTGTCCCAATATTCCGTGGACATAGAACTACAACATATTTTTGGAATCAAAATAAGATCATTCTAATTTGCTCTAATAAAATGGCAAAATTCGACCTAATGGAAAAATAGGTTAATCAGAATTTTAATTTTTAAAGCGATTTTTTTATTTCCACTTTGTTCCATTTCTGTAAAAAAATTGCACGCTCTCAACCTGACTCACGGCTTTGCACTTCTTTTCTCGAGCAGCCAATTTGCATATTGCACATATGCATATCGTAACGGTCGATCTGAAGCGTTCCTACAAGAGCCTTTTTTCTAGGTTTTCAGTTTTCAGAATGACCGAATGATAGTTTAAGTTTTTGTCGAAGTTAACGGATTGTTCGAGCGAATCTTCCAATCTTTGGATCGTTTTCAGAACGGAAATTTAAATTTTTATTACTATTCCGGTCATTTTTCCTTTCAGATTTAAATATTTGATGTCGTTTGTCATTCTACTGTGACGTTGGAACTGACAAAAACGAGACTAAATCCGGGGTGGTCTTTGTGTCTTTAGAAAGTCTATTCTTTCTTGTTGATTTAGTAAAATTTAAGCTCTTTTAGTATGGAACAGCTTGCTATTACTAAAATGGAGACAAAGTTATAATTATAGAGATCTGAATTCTGCTTAATGGCGAGTCTGCAATAATAAACTTTCATTAGATCAATATTTAATGTTCATGTGCAGAATCGTAATAGTCATATTAACGACAAAGTTATATTGGATGGTCCGCTCTAGGTTAACATACCTTCTGTTTTAGATTAAAATCGATACAAAGCTTTTGTAATAGAAATAAAAACTTGAAACTCGAAATAAAACTATTTTTATCTGTATATGGTTTATGCTTTTTCTAAATTGGTGAATATTATAAAACAAAATTAAAAATACTTATTAAGATAGACAAGAGACCGTTGATTGAAAAATTTATAAAAAATGTGGACGCTTCTTTGTATTTTGTTTCCATTTTTAAATTATGTAATAATCTTAATAATCTGATTTTGTTGGAACATAAATATACATGCCAGATGAGTAAGCAATGTTAAAAAGATCGAGATATCTACTTTGCCAATTCAAATATTTAAAAGACGACCAAATAACGTCAAGATAAAATTAACTAATCTAACTAAACATTATTTTACAAATAAAAAAAAAAAAAAAAAAAAAAAAAACACTTTTACTTTTTGCACTGACGCGCGTTTCGCTAACCATATTTGCTCTGGATATTAGCATCATCAGCAGATGACAAGGACTCCGCGTTAGCGAAACGTGTGTCCAGTATTAAAAGCAAAATGTTTTGGTGTATTGTGGTGATTTAGTGTTTTATTTTGCTGTTGTAACATCAAAGGTTCCAACCCCCCAACTGTAAACTAAGAATATATCATGGCTTTCGAAATGTTACTTATAATATTGCTACGAAGCTCTTTATAACTTTATTCCTACAATTAAATTTATACAGGGTGCAGAAATAAATGCAAGTATTTTAACTGGTAGTATAGTTCAACTCAAGAATCACGCTCATCTGGTTTTATTCATGAAACAATTTTGAATTTTTTGGGAATTTTTTAGTTTTTAGTTATGGTTCTCAAAATTTTAGCAAAAGTAAAAAAAAAAAAAAAAAATTAAAGCAAAATAACTCCGTTATTTTGGACCTATTTGAAACGATAAAGAAAATATGTTTTTATCGAGATTCATCACCCCTTAAATACCTGCACTTATTTCTGGGACACCCTGTATATTATAAGAAAATGTATTGATTTTTTTATAGTTTTTAGTCAAGTATTAACGATACAGGGTGAGTCTCAAATAAGTGCAAATATTTTTATGGGTAGTATATTTGATCCAAACAGACTTTGAGGTTTTTTCGTGAAATTTTTTGAAATTTAGAATTTTTTTTGAAAAAAATGGAATAAATAATAATAAAAAAAGTTAAAAACATAATTTCTTAATAATATGGCAACATAGTAGATTAAATTTACAAGAAAGAAAATCCAGATCCAGTGATCCAGAAAATATCCAGTGGTTCGCAAAATTTTAGTAGAAAATCATCTTTTTTAATTCTTTATAACTTGTTGTTTGGATTTATTTTGAAAACAGTAAAGATAAAATATGTTTCTTTTATTGAGATCTACTCAAAATATTTTAACAAAATATTTATATTATTTAAGAATTCACCCTGTATATTTTACATTTTACTTTTTTTTTTTTTTTTTTTTTTTTTTTTATATTCAAATAAATATTTTTTATTGCCTGTGGTATTATCTGAGTATTTTACATCACTTCTGACGTTGATTGCTCAGGTTTCGCATCTTTCTGATAAAAATGCATTATGATATCATGAAGCTGGTCTGATGATGGAGTCTGAACTGTTCTGAACTGAACTGTTCTGTTTACCTACACAGCTAAATCTTGCGCCAAGATTTTATATCATACTAGCTGATCCGGCAGACGTTGTTTTGACATATAAATTATTCTAAGTCTAAAAAGAAAGCTGTAATTAAGATATGATATATATTAAAGACCTAGTGTAAGCTATTTTTTTACTCATCACTTTTGATAATTTGTCGTTTATTGCACAACTTTCTGCACAAGTATTAAAAAACAGCACTAATGCAAATTCAGAACAAATCTTTAAAATTCTATTATAGAAAGACTAAAATTTAATTCACCTTTAAATTGTCTTTCTTTGTATTAAAAGTAACCGATGGAATTCAGAATTAATTTTCAACGCCGCATTATTAATTTTCCCTCAAAGTATTTATCGGCGAAAAGTCACAAAATGTTTCTTTATAAATCATTCTGGCGCGTAAGATATTTTGTTTTATTACTACTTTAGTTGGCAAAGTTCAAAATTAATACTACCTCTGGCGCGCATCTTGGCGGTTTTAAAAGATGCACCAGCCGCAAAAAACGTCCGTTTCGAAAACTTCAAAATAGTTTCAAAAGATTAATAAATTGCAGGAGAATAAAGTTTCCCGCTGCGGCGAGGCATTATAGATACAACAGTGGAAAATATTGCAGTTGTCTTGGCCTCTACATCGATAATTCCAACTTTTGCAATCAATACTATATGTGGGACAAGGACGATTATTTATGGTTCCGCTGCAGATTGAGTTTGTTTATGAGCTAATTTATACTTTTGACACCCTAATCTGGGATGGATTTATTGTCGTTTAAGAAATTGCAACGTTGGGATTCTGTGCGTAATCAAATCCGTAGTAAAGAATTCAGTATTAGAATTATATGAAATTAAATATAAGTCGGAAAACTATTAAAATTATAGTACTTTAACTATAATGAGTTTTAACTGTATAGTCATGGAATACTGTTATAATGAGAACTGATGTGTCCATCAGCAATGTACCATTAGCTGAAGAAGTATGGTGATGGATTGCGGTAAGACTATTCTCATCAAAAAAACTAATAAAATTATAGTACTTAACTATAACAGAAATATTTTTAGTATAATGTTGAATACTGTTGAGAACTGGATGGCATGTGTCCATCAAAGCAGGTACCATTAGCTGAAGAAGTATGGTGATGGGTTGCAGTAAGATTCATTCTCATCAAAAACTATTAAAATTATAGTAATTTAACTATAACAGAAATATTTTAACTGCATAATATGGAAGCCACCGTTATACTGAGAACTGGATGGCATGTGGCATCGGCAGTTTACCATTATTAGCTGAAGAAGTATGGTGATGGATTGCAGTAAGACTATCTTCATCAAAACTATTAATATTATAGTAATCTAACTATAACAGTAATATTTTAACTGTATAATAAGCGGAATACCGTTATACTGAGAACTGATGGCATAAGTCCATCAGCAGTGTACCATTAGCCAGCAGAAGTATGGTGATGGATTGCAGTAAGACTATTCTCATCAAAAAAACTATTAAAATGGTTATTTAACTATAACAGAAATATTTTAACTGTAAGGAACACTGTTATACTGAGAACTGATGGCATGTGTCCACTTCAGCAGTGTACCATTAGCTTGTATTAAAGCATGGGAGGATGGGATTGCAAAGACTATTCATCAAAAACCATTAAATTATAGCATTCTAACTATGTTATGAAATATTTTAACTGTATAATAAAGCGTGGAATACCGTTATATTGAGAACTGATGGCATGTGACCATCAGCAGTGTACCATTAGCTGAAGAAGTATGGTGATGGGTTGCAGTAAGACTATTCTCATCAAAAACCATTAAAATTATAGTACTTGAATCATAACAGAAATATTTTAACTGTATAATAAGCGGAATAACGTTATACTGAGAACTGGATGGCATGTGTCCATCAGCAGTACCATTAGCTGAAGAAGTATGGTGATGGATTGCAGTAAGACTATTCTCATCAAAACTATTAAAAATTATAGTACTTAACTATAACAGAAATATTTTTTAATCCGTATAATGTTACCGTTACTGAGAACTGATGGCATGTGTCCATCAAAGCAGCGGCACTATTAGTTTAATAGTGATGGGTGATGGGTTGCAGTAAGACTATTCTCATCAAAAAACCATATTAAAATTATAGTAATTTAACTATAACAGAAATATTTAACTGTATAATAAGCGGAACAATGTTATACTGAGAACTGATGGCATGTGTCCATCAAAGCAGTGTACCATTAGTTGAAGAAGTATGGTGATGGATTGTAGACGTTTCATCAAAAATTATTAAAATTATAGTACTTAACTATAACAGAAATATTTTAACTGTATAATAAGCTGAATACCGTTATACT
This sequence comes from Sitophilus oryzae, assembly GCF_002938485.1. Lineage (NCBI taxonomy): Eukaryota > Metazoa > Arthropoda > Insecta > Coleoptera > Curculionidae > Sitophilus > Sitophilus oryzae. The sequence goes on along the minus strand of NW_022146733.1, from coordinate 44,579 downwards.
GAGAACTAGATGGCATGTGTCCATCATCAGTGTACAATAGCTGAAGAAGTATGGTGATGGATTGCAGTAAGACTATTTTCACTTCAAAAACTATTAAATGTAGTAATTTAACTATAATAGAAATATTTTTAACTGTATAATAAGTGGAATACCGTTATACTGAGAACTAGATGGCATGTGTCCATCGCACCAATAGCTGAAGAATAAAGTATGGTGATGGGTTGCAGTAAGGCTATTCTCATCAAAAACTATTAAAATTATATAGTAATTCAACTATAACAGAAATATTTTAACTGTATAATAAGCGGAATACCGTTATACTGAGAACTGGATGGCATGGGGCCCATCAAGCAGTGTACTATTAGTTGAAGAAATATGGTGATGGGTTGCAGTAAGACTATTCTCATCAAAACTATTAAAATTACAGTAATTTAACTATAACAGAAATATTTTAACTGTGTTAATAAGTGGAATACCGTTATACTGAGAACTGGATTGCATGTGTCCATCATCAGTGTACCATTAGCTGAAGAAGTATGGTGATGGATTGCAGTAAGACTATTCTCATCAAAACTATTAAAATTATAGTAATTTCTAACTATAACAGAAATATTTTAACTGTGTAATAAGCGGAATACCGTTATACTGAACCGGATGGCATGTGTCCATCAGCAGTGCACCATTAGTTGAAGAAGTATGGTGATGAATTGGGTAAGACTATTCTCTAATAAAACTATTACACTATAGTAATTTAACTATAACAGAAATATTTAACTGTATAATAAGCGAATACTGCTATACTGAGAACTGGATTATATGTGTCCATCAGCAGTGTACCATTAGCTGGAAGAAGTATATGATGATCAGTAAGATCATTTCATCAAAAACTATTAAAATTATAGCAATTTAATTATAACAGAAATATTTTAACTGTATAATAAGCGGAATACTGTTGAGTACTGAGAACTGGATGCAATGTGTCCATCAGCAGTGTACCATTAGCTGAAGAAGTATGGTGATGGATTGCAGTAAGACTATTCTCATCAAAACCTATTAAAATTATAGTAATTTCACCATAAACAGAAATATTTAACCGTATAACAAGCGGAATACTGTTATACTGGAGAACTGATGCATAAACTATCAGCAGTACCATTAGCTGAAGAAGTACGGTGATGGATTGCAGTAAGACCATTCTCATCAAAAAACTATTAAAATTATTTTTTTTTTTTTTTTTTACATATTTTTTAACTGCATAACAAGCGGAATACCGTTATGCTGAGAACTGGATGGCATGTGTCCATCAAAACTTTACCAATAGCTGAAGAAAAGTGATAATAATTACCAAAAATAAAAAAAATCAAAACTATTAAAATTATAGTAATTTAACTATAGCAGAAATATTAACTTGCATAATGTAAGTGAATGTTATACTGAGGAACTTGATGGCATGTGTCCATCAGCAGTGACCATTAGCTGAAGAAGATGGTTTTAGCAAGACTATTCTCATCAAAACTATTAAAAATTATAGTAATTTAACTATAACAGAAATATTTTAACTGTATAATAAGTGGAATACCGTTATACTGAGAACTGGATGGCATAAAACTAGCTCAAAGTACCATTAGCTGAAGAAGTATTGTGATGGATTGCAGTAAGACTATTCTCATCAAAAAACTATTACAAAATTAGTAATTTAATTATAGCAGAAATGAGTTTTGACTGTATAATATGGAATACCAAGCTATACTGAGAACTGGATGGCATGTGTCCATCAAAGCAGTACCATTAGCTGAAGTGAAGTATGGTGATGGGTTGCAGTAAGACTATTCTCATCGCAAAACTATTAAAATTATAGTACTTAACTATAATAAAATATTTTAACCGTATAATATCCATCACTGTTATATCGAGAACTGATTATATGCGTCCATCGTTGTACCATTAGCTGAAGGTATGGTGATGATTGCAGTAAGCAAGACTCATTCTCATCAAAACTATTAAAATTCAGTAGCACTTAATCCATAACAGAAATATTTTAACCGTATAATAAGCGGAATACTCGTTATACTGAGAACTGATGGTATGTGTCCATCAGCAGTGTACCATTAGCTGGGAAGAAGTATGGTGATGGGTTGCAGTAAGATCTGTTTCAATAAAAAACTATTAAAATTATAGTAATTTCTTAACTATAACAGAAATATTTTTTTTTTTTTTTTTTTTTTTTGAATTTGATGGCATGTGTCCATCAACAGTGTACCATTAGCTGAATAAAGCATGGTGATGGATTGCAGTAAGACTATTCTCATCAAAAAACTATTAATATTATAGTTATCTAACTATAACAGGAATATTTTAACCGTATAATAAGCGGAATACCGTTATACTGAGAACTGGATGGCATGTCTATCAGCAGGTACCATTAGCTGAAGAAGTATGGTGATGGATTGCAGTAAGACTATTCTCATCAAAAAACTATTAAAATTATAGTAATTTAACTATAACAGAAATAATTTAACCTGGCACAAGGAATATCGTTATACTGAGAACTGGATGGCATGTGTCCATCAAAGCAGTGTACCATTAGTTGAAGAAGTATGGTGATGGATTGCAGTAAGACTATTCTCATCAAAACTATTAAAATTATAGTAATTTAACTATAACAGAAATATTTAACTGTATAATAAGCGAAATACCGTTATACTGAGAACTGATAAGTATGTCCATAAGCAGTGTACCATTAGCTGAAGAAGTATGGTGATGGATTGGGTAGTAAGACTATTTCATCAAAAACTATTAAAATTATAGTAATTTAACTATAACAGAAATAATATTTAACTGTATAATAAGCGGGAGACCGTTACGGAAAAACTGGATGGCATGTCCATCAGCAGTTTATCATTAGCTGAAGAAGTATGGTGATGAATTGCAGTAAGACTATTCTCATCAAAACTATTAAAATTATAGTACTAACTATAACAGAAATATTTTTTAACTGTTCATCGCTGAATAACAAGCCATACTGGATGGATGTGTCCATCAGCAGTGTTCTATTAGCTGAAGAAGTATGGTGATGGATTGCAGTAAGACCATTCTCATCAAAAACTATTAAAATTATATAGTAATCTGACTATAACAGGAATATTTTAACTGTATAAATATAATTTAGAACTTCTGTTGTTTTTAATTTTCTGAATAGCACAACTCAACGTCACGTTTCGTGTAGTTGCCATCACTAATTGTTTTAAGTAGTTATTAAAAGTAATAGTTATAAAATCATTTGCCAATGATATTATGCCACACTTCCAAGACGCTATATCATTTATTATCATTGCTTTGAATAAAGGCAGGTTTCAAACTTTTATTTTCCATATTTGTGTAAATCATGGACAACGTTGGTCTTTGTAGCCTACGATTATTAAGGCAAATATGTGAAAAAGTGAAACGTCAAAAAATGTCAAAATATATTTTTTTTGCTAAAAAATTTGATTAATTCCTTATGAATAAATGCAAACTCCTTTTCTGGTTTTCAATTCAATGATTTGAACTACATTTCTAGTTCATATAATATGTTCTCCAAATGACGCGTCAAGTTGCAAAAACCTGCCTTAACCCACAAACGTTGTTTCGAGATAAAAAGCAAAAACTGTTTTAGTAAATGTTTATTAATTTCACAAAAAACGTGTCCATTGAGTGGAATCATTGTTTATATCTATTTTTTTTATTTTGTTAAAAATCAATATTTAATTTTTTAAACAAAACACACAAAAAATAATTCCGATAAGGCGGGCTTTGTTGCATGATGCATGTTGGCTATGAAGTGAAGAAAGCTATCATTTTTTTTCGCACGGTATTTGCATCCTTTGCATCATATTTATATTTGCATCCTTAACTTCTGATTTATTAAATATACTATTTTTATCAAAATTATAAAGATTTGAAAAAGATGTCAGTAGTAATATTATACTTGCGTAAAAAGCCTATGAAAAATGCGGGATGGCAACAATAATGACACAAAAAGCAAATATAAGCGAGGGTGTCCGGAAAGTCAACGATAATACAGAAAGGGGTGATGGACCAACTCATAAACATCCAGAAAAACATCTTAGCAAAAAATTGATGGTTTTCAGAGATAAAGGCCATTTTAATAAAAATTGTTGGGGTATTTTACACCCTCATTTACAATTTTACATTTTATTTATTTTCTTTAACTTCTTTTATTTTTTTAATTTTTTAATTTGTTTTTAATTTTTTTTTATTTTTTCAACAGCCGAGTACCTGTTCCAAGGAAACGATTTTAACAAATTTTTTTTTTTTTTTTTTTTTTTATATGTATTTTATTAACGAAGATCATATTATATTTTTCTGGGATGCTTATGAGTTGGTCTATCACCCCTTTCAGTATTATCGGTGACTTTTCGGACAATCTCAGCAAGTGGATATCTAGATTTGCTTAACGCAATTTGTGAATTTTATATAAGAATGGGCGATTTTTACTGCAGTTTGGGATTATGTTTATGCAGATTTCAAGGTCCACTATTAACATATGCTATTAGGCCATTTTTTCTTAAATGGATAAGGTGGTTTTGCAACTTTAATCCTCACCTACTTTATTTAATGTTAACACAATCAATCGCGATCATTTCACTAAAGGTTTTCTTTTGTGGCCCTCCAAAACCCATTATGGCTTTTCTGCCCTGGAGTGTATTTATCGCTCGATGGTGATTTTCCAACATTCGTAATCCCCCTGTATCCCGACCGAGACTCTCAGGACCTCGCTCCGTGCCGGGATCAAACGAGAATTGACCCCACTAAGTCCCTTCTGATCCTGAAGGCCGATTGCGAATCGCATTAACGAAAACTACGGTCATTGGTAATAATAGACGAGTGGGAAGTTGTGTAAGCCTCATTCCGAAATCCTTTTCTAGGACTATTGAGGACGGATCAGCGCGAGAATTGCATAGATATTATGGAAAAGCTAAGATGATGTTGTTTCTGGTTATAGTCTAAATTTATCTCTCTTGAGTTTACTTTAAAAACGTATTTTTTTCACTGTTAAAATTTTATTATTTAATATACATTTTTATATTTTTTTTAAATTATCAAAAAAAAAAAAAAAAACATTATAAAATTAAGCTTATTTTAAAAACAATAAAAAAAAATTGACATATGATTGACAATTTTATTGTAAAGTCTATACGGGTCAGGGAAAATTTTGAAGACGAAAATCAGAAGAGTATAATATACCGCTATGAAAAGCACCATTTTATTGAAAGGAAAATATATCTTTTGTCTTTTAAATAGTGTAATATATGTTTCTATCTTTTACCTACAATAGTCATATACTCATAACGTGCCAAGAGTTAATATCTGTAAAAGTTAAAGAATGTATTTTTATTGTTATATAGAATATATGAACGTATATACCTATAAATCTATAGTATGTGCGTATCAATAGTGTATGCACCTCAACAAATATAAATAAAACACGTACGAGCATACAGATTCTTGTAAATATGTGCGCATTAAGGACTACCAATTTATTATTTACAGGAAGTCAACCTTACGATAATGATGCATTAATAGCAAAAATTCTGAGTTCGTCCAGGCTAACACTTGTTTTTATGTCAAAAATTCAAATGATAAACAATTTTTTAAGTTAGGTTAGGTTGGGGGGGTTCGTCCCGACAGCAGCATATTAACATTTTATTATTTTTTTTTTTTTTTTTTTTTTTATTTGAAGTTTTTTTCTAGTTCTTTTCGTTATATTTCCACAAAACGGCGAAAATGTAGCAGATGATGAGTCAGAAATAAATGGAATGCCACTGAAACTAGATATTTTAAAAAAATTAGTTTTGAAATATACTTTTTTTCAATATTTTCTCAAAACATGGAAAACAGACTGGAAAAATACCCCAAAAAATACGTTCAATATCTTAATTCACAGTTCAGTTTATATTCATTGTTCATGTTCGTTCAAAATTATCAAAAGGAAAATTATAGCTTCTACTGTCACTGAAAGTATGAATATACTGTCTAGTTTTACATAAACGTATTCTTATAGTGCATTTATTTTCATAATATTGAACTGTTAGAATTCACTTTGAAGACAATAGGAAAGTCCCATGTTTTTCCAGAATCGATTAAATCCAAATGGTGCCCCTTTAGGGAACCTAAACTACCGACACCTCGTCTGGTAAACAAAAGGTAAAGTGGTCCCAGCACTAAGTTATAGGGGCCGGGTCTAGATTAGATTTTTACCGTGATAAGTGTGCCTTTACAAGTGCCTCCTAGGAGCCGCTGCCGTCATTTTCGACGACATTAGTCCGAACAGAGTGGAAGCTGGGGGCTTGGGGACGATTTAAGAGAACGGAATGTACGTGTGATATGGGGCGATAAAGTGGGACAAAATGTGCGAAAATTTATGTTGGTGAAGAAAATTCGACAAACTGAAAAAGTCTTATTATGTACAATTTATTTTTATTTCTCATTTTTTTTTTTTTTATTATTATTCTAAAATAATATAATCCTTCATACCAAAAAGAATTCTCTATAATCTCTTTATTTTTCAAAAACGAGATTTAAGTTAGCATATAACATAAATTAGGATTGATTGACATATTCAATTGTTTTTGGTCACTCTCGTTTCACCGGAAATGACTACAAATTTTGATTTTTAAATGGTATTCTCGGTAATATTTTTCAAAAGTTTAAAAAAAAAAAATGACACTCTGAATAGAATGGAAATATTATATTCTGACATTTTTATATGGTTTATTTGAACGCAACATGCGATTCATAATCTATCAATTTGACTCGAAATATCAACTGTGGGTACCAAATTATTCGTAAAAAATATTTTTCCAAATATGCTAATGAGCCACCCTAGCAATACGTAACTGAACGAAGCACAATGAG
>NW_022146733.1:0-34766 GCF_002938485.1 Sitophilus oryzae | reverse complement strand
CTAAAAATTTTTCAAAATTGGTCAAGCCGTTTCGAAGGAGTACGGTAACTAAAACTGTGACACAAGAATTTTATATATTATATTTCTTTATTTATCCTAGACTCCGTCTCATCCTTGACCTTGATGGATGAAAATTTTGAAATTTTGCACAAAGTTTCGGTCGATATGTCATAAAGTAACCAAAATATATATTCATACTTTAGTTATAACTTACGAATAAATTAAAATATAGACTGTACGTTCCTTTTTCATATTCTAACAAAAATACATCTATCGCTAACGGAGGTATGGAATGGTTAATCATTGCAGAAGGTTTGTAGAAGTTGGTGGATATAGCAATTACGCAAGATGAATCAATGTTTAACGATCACCCGGATAGAGGAAAAGTCAGTTACAATAAAAGAAAATAAACGAAGAAGCCAGGCGCCATTATCCAAACGTCAACCCAGAAAACGCTGTCCGTAGCTCTTTCCCACTGAGATAAAGTAGTCCGGAGAGCAGCGCAACTGCTTTAAGTTATGTAAAACTAAACAATTTATTCAATAATATAATAAAAGATCTATAATAATAAACCATTATTCAATTAAAAATTGAAGCCACCGTCAACAGACATTAAAAGCAGTTTTTGGTCTTTTAAGAAACATGTCATCACACATCAAATAAAATTTTAGTAAAAACAGATTGTAACAACAATAATGATTTTATTCAATTCTTTCTGTCCATCTGAAATGAACAAGTTTCATTTTGAAACAGGCAACTATAATAACTTTTATACTTTCATTTAGCAAACTATTTGAAAAGGCATAAGAAACATTAATAAATACTTTTAATTTGTTTTAAAAATATATTTTTGATTGTCTAATGTTTTTTAAAAGCTTACAATATATTTTCAACTTAGACCTCGATTCATCAATCGAATCGTCAGTCGACGACTGCCAAATAACTACAAAACAATAGATTTTAAGAGACTGAATAAATGAGTATCCCACTAAACCTAAAAAGTCCTCACTGATGATGGTTTTGTAGTCGGCTTGAAACCTTTCTGAAGTTTTCCAGTCATGGATTGAAGTTTTGAACAAAGAAAACACGAGAACTAACAACTCAACAGTTCAGAAGAAATAACTAATGAATTGGAAACAGAAGACATTTAAGGAACAACTAGAAATGGCTTTACCTCCAAAATGTTTGACCGATTTGATAAACAACATTCATACCAGTATGTCCAGAACTGGCATCATTTTGCCCTCAAGGAATAAGATTGTAAACCATTTTTTGTGGCATGTCATGTATATTAATCTCTCTTATAGTTAAACACCAAACATTAATGTTAGTACATACAGGGCATGGAAATATAATTGAACATTTATGAAAACAAAATATTTTTTTGAAAAAAAAATTAGATATCGTCAAATATGTATAAATATGGTTACACTGATGAGACGCATTATGTCAAATAATCAATCAGGCAATTTAGCACATTACCGACAATCTTAAATTATGAAGACGTTCTTTCTGTAATTTTATTCTTTTAAAATAATCATAATATTTGAATTATTTTCTTACATCTAAAAAATACAGAAATTTATTTTATTAAGGCAAAATCTGAATTATCTGTCCCTTGAAATCTTCCCTGACTGGTTGAATAGACTCTCTACTCTTTTAATTTTATTTGAATCTTTTTCCAGCAAAGAAAACCTTGCAACAAAAGTTTTAGTGAATCTTTCTGGGAGAATTGCAGAGAAAAACATGTAAAACACTGTACTGACCAGCTTTAATGGGCGAAAACATGAGGATTTATAAATAGTTAGTATTATATTCTGTCCTGATCTGAATTTTTCTAAACAATTCTCCGTCTTGGTCAACCCTGCTGATATAATTACATAACTGTTTATTTATATTTTCATGAAATATTATAAATAATTTAATCTTTATCTAAAAAAGATTATTTAGGTTTGGTTCTGGTTTACTAATCTTACATTATTTTACATTTTACTGTCAAAATAAAATCTCCCGCCGTCAAGATTTGTCCATTGCATTAAAACTAGCCTAATTAAAATATTATAATCTTGTTTGTGATTAATTTTTTATGGCCTTTGACAGAATAAATTTAAGAAATTAAATTTTTTTTAAAAAGAGTTTTTTTTTTTTATTATTGATTATTGACGAAGTGTTTTTAAGTTCAAAAGTTCATCTCTAGAATGATGACATTTTTGACCCACTATTGTGTACATGTAGTAGCATACAGCTTTTTTTGAATCTTCTAAGAAATGAAAAAAGAGACGAAACTATTTTGAATACAAATTTTAAATAGCAACCAATTTAACAAAAAACTTGGTTTTACCTTAAATAAACTGGACATAAAGAAAAGAACAATTTTATTTTGTATTGAATATTTTTTTTTTTTTTTTTTTTTTTTTTTTTTTTTATTATTTTTTTAACATTGTATTTTATGAATTTATTTTTAAATTTTTTCCTGTTTGACAAAGTTCAGACACCCTTTACTATTAAAACAGAAGTGTAGACTTTTTAAGACTGAAAACATTATAGAAATTGAAACACATAGATTAAAACAACTTGTATAATATATATCAATAAATAATCCAGCAATATCATGAGATTTGTCATTTTAACATTTGTCTATAAGAACTAAAAAATAAATAATAATAATAATAATAAAAACTAGACTATGAGGAATGATTTCAACAAAACACAACAATTAAATTGTCAAAGTCGCCCAACTCTGTAAATTATTATATAAAAAAAAAAAAAAAAAAATTTATATATTTTCTTTAATCAAATAGGAAACAAAATAAAATACCTGAGTAAATATAGTTAGTTATTTACATCAACAAAACTCACCCCAGCAGCCTTAGAGGCTACACACGCCTGCCTAAAATATTCCGTAATAAACAAGAAGGGTATTCAGCACTCAAAATTAAGAGGCTCCACAAAAGCAGTACCCATCGGTAAGGTCTCACTGTCCTCTGTCCATAATGAACAGCTATCACCACTTTGATTTTTTAGATACATGCAATTAGAGGAAAACAAATATGAATGTTAACATCTGTAATTTTGATTTAAATTCAACTTTAACTGCAAAACATTAAACTTTAACTAAACCAGAACACATGTTATTTCGAGGGCATTTGAATACTATCACATATACCTCAGTTATGCTCATATAAATAGGAGTTAAAAACAATATATAATCTATTATATTGATAACTCATTGTAAATGAGACCATGGCAGAAGTTGAACTGATTACAACATGTAGTTATTCAGGACTATTTAGGTTTCAAACAGACTTATATTCAAACCAATATACCATGGAAAAACTAGAAATAAACTAAGAAAGCCATTATTTCGTGTAGAAATACCTTCACTTTTAAATATCACAAAACTAACTATACTTTTCTTAGTGAAGACAGATTATTACAAAGATTGTAATGAGAATGAACAGAATAGCATTTTTAATAAGCGCCAAATATGAATAAATCATTTAATAAAAAGAAAAAATATTTGTTATAATTATATTAAAATTAGAATATATTTTTTTTATTTTTTGTGATTTTATCATTGAAGGATAAAACTGAAAAACTAAGATAAACTTCAGAGAAATAATTCATTAGTAATAAAATATATACTGTTAAAAGTTACACTAATCAGACTATAATATCATTTTACATATTTGATTTAGTCTTTGTACAAACTGCCTTACCTAAAATAAAAAAGGAGTTGTAAAATATTCTAAAAGAACTAACTCTGTATCAACATATTTAGTCAAATTACAATACATAAATTAATAACTATAACCTTAAAAATTACAAAAACATACTAAAATACGACTTATAGGTCTAGAATCAATCAAAATAGCGGCACTTCCGAAAATTCCTAATTGAGGCAATTTTTATTTTAAATGGTGCCCTTTATATCTAAATTCTCTGTAAAATTTATGAATTTTGATATTAATTAAATATTTTTTTTCATTTTGTAAAATTTTATTCACTAAGCATTAATATATCATAACTATACTGTAATAATATGGCCGAGACAGAAGAAATTAGAATTCATTTACCTGTATACTTAGCATACTATACTATAATAATGGTAAACGAGGAGCTGTACATACGTCACGATTATGAAAAACAAATAGAATTCAGTATAAATGTCTATTCTGACCAAAGAGAACACGTCGTAAAAATGTTGCATTAGATACTAGATTTAATGGTTTGAAAATGCCATTATTTGTTGTATATTACAGTGCAGACGCACCTCATTCAGTCTAATGATTAAGTATATGCAAATCTTGAAATTTTGAAAATAGAACTAAGATACATACCAAAGCTATATTTTCTTATGGAACACCCGTATTTATTTCATTTTTGATCTGATATAAAATATAATATTATCCAACTACGTACTACAATGATTTTTGTTTTATAATAAAAATATTTTAAATATATAATAAAAGTACAAGACTCAGAACACTTTCACATTCTCAGTCAGAGAAATAACTACTAAAATACTATCATTTCCTTAATTATATTAAACTTATATTTAAATGCAACACCAACATCTAAAAGAAAGCACAAAACACCAACTTTTTTTATTAAATATTAAAATATAAAATTTAATGAGACTTAGAATATTTAAAACTAATAATATGACTTACTAAACTTATAAACAGTTACTTAATTGTTCACAACAAAGTTAATAATTACATTTATTAAGCTATGATAATTTAATGAAAAGAATTGCTTTTATCGGTAAATAGAAGAGGCTTATATTTTATAACTTATGTACAATTACAAATTTGGTTAGACATAAACACAAACAATTATAATAAATTGCACTTAAAGGTTAAAAGACATCAAATAAACTATAGACTAATTCATTAAGATCATATTGATATTAGAATGACAGAAAGTTTCATTATTTGTCACAACTTAATGCCTAGAATCATGGTCAATCATGGTCTATAAATATTGAAAATATATAATAAAGTATTTAAAGCTAATCAATAAGCATATAAGATAAGGTTAATTAATTTTATAAAGGGGACTAACGCCAAATTCGCCGGGATACGGCCTGCCTTTGAATATCGCGAAACTGAGTTTATCCAAGACGGCCTGCAGAGCATTAAAAATCTTTCTTCATTTTCATTTCTGATTAACGACTTCCGATTCAAATAACCCGGCCTGGCGGCACATAACCGTGTTCGAGAATCCGCCCTCTACCTGGCGCTATCTCGGTCTGGAAATGGAGTCGGATAATCTCTGGATGACTTTGTTTAGCCCTATAACTGATGGAAACCTGTTGAATATAAAAATACAACTGATCTTAATGAAGAAAAACGTAAAAATGTGTAATATACCGGGTGTCTCAAAGAGGTCAATTTCTATGAATTTTTACAAAAAATTAGATTGAGATAATATTACAATTACTGATTGACGTATTTGGCAGCTGATCACTTCCTGTTTCACCTGAAATGACTACATCTTTTGATTTATAAATGCCACCCCTGGCATTTTATAAGAATGATTTGACATGGCTAACTTGATTTTAACTTGGCCTTGAACTCCCATCATAGAATATATTTCTTTAAAAGCTCGTCTCTGAAATCAGAATGGTGAAAAACTAATGTCTGAGATATTAAGAACTGATGCTCAGTTTGTTTATTAATTAAAAGAGACTTAGAACCTGAACCATCATGAACAAGAGAAAAAGCCTCAAAAACATCCATCAGTAAATGCATTACCTTAACCATGGATCTTATTAAAAACACTGAACTGGTGGCACTGTCCTGCTTAATTACTTCTACTAAATGACTTTCTTTTGGCAGCTGGACAACTCTAGATTTGGTCCATGTTAGCTGTTTCAAACCAAAAAACTGATTATTTGTTCTTTGCGCTGTAGCAAACAAACCTGAGCCTGACGATAAATGACAACTCATTGGTACATTATGAATTAAGATTAAAAGAAGACCAGACATGATGATGATCAAGGAGACGATCTGTTAGTCATGCAGAGAACTTATTCTGACCACCATGGCACCTGACGAATAAACGATTGCTTCACCAGGTATCATATGATTCACCTCTGAAACTTTAGTCTTCATTTCAACCTGGTCATCAAGGCCAGCCGTACTGACGATGTTTGGCTCTTTGTTATATTCAATTCACGAGATAATTGGTTTTTAAAAAGAGCTTTGGCACTGCTTGATATCGTCTAACATGTTATGTTTTCATTTCACAAGCAGGGTTAATATTTTGTTGCAGAATTTGATTAAATCTGTTATAGCCTGACGTAGCTCCATCTGTTTTCTACTGCTGCATGATGAGAGACAATTTCTCTTCGTTGCATACTGATTTGGGCATGAAGTTTAAATCAGACATGAAGAACTTTAGAGCTACTGATTTTCTAAATGTACCTTTTGTGCCAGAGAAGACGATGTTAGAATGACAGGAGTCAGAAATTTAAAAGAAAAATTTCAACATCTTTTTTTGCGAAAAAACCTCATAGACGTGTTCCTGGGGTCGAAATATCCTAATAACCTGACCTAACCACCCTTGAAAATATTTGCACTTATTTAAGACTCACCCTGTATAAACGCTCAATTTGTAGATATTGGTTTAGTTTTATTTATCTGCTGATGATTTTTTTGCTAATATGGCTAGCGAAACGCGCGTTCAGTGTTTTTTTCATAATCTAGATATCTAAAGTCTTTTTTATAATCTAGATATCTAAAGACTACAGTAACCTAAATAGATTTTATAACAATCAATATACAGTACGTCTGTCCGTTCTGTAGCTACGGGGTATCCGTGAGAGGGGAGACGATATTCCCTCGACGTTTTTCGTAAAAAATTAGACGACGCGGCCCATCAATAAAAATTCGACAAATTTGCAATTAGCCAATAAAATGAGTGGGCGGAGCGATTTGCTCGTCAAGTCGACGTATAAAATATATTGCTATTTATTTAAATGTTTTTTGTCCGCATTCCTTTCATAGACACAGATCCAGCAGACGTACTGTAACTCTTAGCAGTTATTTTAGTAAACTCACATAGAATACCAATTTTAACCAGAGGTTGAAAATAGTGTGCATCATAACCAGATAAATTGTGAACAAGCTGCTGGTTATCCCCTATTTTGTAAGAATTCCTTATTCCCTATTTTCGAAAATCCCCTATTTAAAAAAAACAGCGTTTTTAGTTTAAAATTTATAAAACTAGCCAAGTATCCATTTTACCCGTAATATACACCTTGATCATCTAATATTTGTAATACAATTTTGATCTATATAAGATCATACCAAATACACTTTTTGTTAAATTATTAAGCTTGACCGGCACAGCGTTCCCCACGTTTACATATTTTCTTTTAATGAAAATATTTTGAAAACGAAACTAAATAAATTATAAATATATAAACAGTTATTATTTACATCAATCAAACTCTAAGAGTTTTGTTTTACACACTACTACAGCACTTACATAAAGGGCTATTACTACCGCTTTCCCGTTCAAAATATTCTAATAAAGTTGCGATGGATTTTTTTGCGACGGCTATTAAGCTATCTTGCACACACTTTGCACAAAGGAGGTTTAATTTTTTTTTTTTTTTGTTCGCTAGTAAACATTTTAAGCTTAAAGTATCACATATATATTTTAAACCACAAAATTGTAATACAAAACTAAAGTGTCAAAACGAATGACAATGTCAGGGTATAAATAAATAAATGTGGGTTTTTACAGCAGAGCTACCACCTGAATCCCCGCGGGAAATTTAAATTCCAGTTAAAAATCGTGCCCTCGATTACATAACTAAAAGTTTAATTGGTATCGTTTATTTACTATTTAAATAGAAAATGTTATTCTAATTTATCTCATGTGACACTACATATTATTAAATAACCCGATTACTTTGCAATTCTTCAACGACCACTTGAGCGGCTTGAACGCTATCGACGCTTTTACCTTCTTTTTGATCGAAAGTCGCCTTTCATAAACTGTTTTAATGGCAAGAAGAACAACGCTCTAAAGAATGCTTGACCGAGATAGGACGGCAAAAGAGAGCGGAGGAGGGCTTTTGCAAAAAGGCATTTTAGCCTAATTGTAGGCGTCTGGGCTTTTTAACGTCGACCGACGTGTCATGTCGAGCCGACTAAAACTGCGGACGATTTGTGTGAAATATTCATCGGGAAAGGATGGTTTTATGGGGATCGGGGACGGAAATGTATTAGGGTCTAATGAAAATTTCAAACGATGAATATAAATTCTTCTAAATTTGTTTTAATTACTGCTCAACACTGTTTTACTCTCTTGGGTTTATTAATTATTCTTTAAAATGTTTTACAGTAATAAAATGGACTCTTATATTAAAATTTACGAATGTAGTTGATGAATCTACATGTGTATTGAATGTGTGAATAATTTCTTTAATTTTTTTTGAACTCTATAGTATACTAACAGTACGCGATGAGCTAGTATTCTGTAACATCTTTATATCACCTCTCTGATTTGAGATTTTCTCTTCAATGTTGTTGAGAAAATAAAATACTTATTCAGCATAATTCACCAAAACATTTTGCTTTTAATACTGGATGCGCGTTTTGCGTATTAGTGCTTTATTTTGCTGTTGTATGACCAAATATATCAATCCCTAGTACTAGTACTTTTCAATTTTTGTATGGAATAATAATATAACCAACTAACCAATGAATTAACACCCTCCAAATAACCACGCTAATCCAACTCGCCAAATAAAAAGAACCAATCCAACCAAAAAGAGTGAAACAAATGCAATCAAATCACACTATACTACAAGCAAAACAAAATAATCGAATAAAATTAATTTTTTCGGTTTGGGAAATATCCCTTGCTTAAAACTAGATTTGCGTATTTTTCTCGGGCATTGCCCGAATTCGACTATTGAGCGTAATATTTATATTAGAATAGTAATAGTTCTAAAATACTAAAGTTAGTAATAACAAAGAAAGTGAATCATTTTAAATGAAAGACAAATGTTTTCAATGTCAGAAAATAAAAAAAACCCAGACGATATATCACTAAATTCGGTATTCGTGTCTCTCCTATCGCACTCAACAGGACTAATTTAGTTTTTCGAGTCGTCGAAAGCCGGGGATTGTATCTTTCCATCCCCATCTCATCTCGTCTAATTTTTTCGACAGAAGTTTCTCTCTAAATTTCTCATCCTTCTCGCGTTCATCCTCTACTCCCTTTCGCTGTCACGCCTAGCCTCACTTTCCTCGATTGAGATAATTTTAAACCTGTCGTGGTAGGGTGTAATTTATTTCTCGTCTATTTATATAATGCTTTGTTTTTGAGTGACATTGTCCACGCATTTCGGCTGGTGTTCCTGCAATCCAGGCTGAAAAAAAGAAATTAATTTGAACACCCCTATATAGGGGAAAAGTGGCACGAAAGTGCCGATATAATTTACGTGGTAGTTTTTGAATGAGACTCATTATGTAGATCCTAATATTTTACGATAACAACACTAGCTCAGTGGCGCCCACAAACATTTGAATAAATCCTTAGTCCCATCCTGATGCAGGTGTAAACGAAATGTCGTATCCTACTTTTCAGGGTGGGACTGTGTGCACAGTCGCTCACATAGCCTACCCACCAAATTTGGTCGTGATCTGACGACATCAATTTTTGACGTCAAAATTAACTGTCACAATGACACGTATCGTACATGGTCAAGTGTACGATTGTCTTTGGTCTAATCTATCGGCATCCCAAATTTCATTTAAATGGGAAGATTTTTTTTAACTCGTAGGCTGTCCTTACCATTTTTTCTCTCGCCTGTTGTGTCGCGTGTCGTATCACGGCCTTGAATTTTTACTCCCCGCGCGTGAAGAAGTTTTTCGAAATATCTTCGGAAGTAATCGGATCTTATTTCATCTCTCCTGTTTAACGAGATTCATCTCACCATATTGTAGATTATTATATGGGATATCTTGTTTATTTACCTTTTATGATGGAAATGTGTTGGTACACGGACGGACCCAAAAACGATAAAGAATCTGGCGCAGGAATTTACTGCAGCAGTCCAAAGACTGAGATCTACCACAGTCTTGGAAAACACACCACAATTTTCCAAGCTAAGCTATATGCTATTGAAACTTGTGTGCAACTGCTGGTAGAACAGCAATACACCGGGAAAACAATAAGCATATTTTTGGATAGTCAAGCAGCGTTGAAAGCACTTGAGGCAACGAAAAGCACGTCTATGACGATTCTTGATTGTAAGAAACTACTCAATATATTAGGAGATAGGAACAAAGTGTCGCTAATTTTGGATACCGGGACATGTCGACCTAGAGGGAAATGAACGTGCTGATTCCCTCGAGAAAACTGGTGCACGCTCGCCATTCGTGGGCCCAGAACCGACACAGCGTACCAAAAAATCTCGCAAGAGACAGGCTCTGTGAATGGGTTAGGGTGCGACGTTTCGGGACTGGTATGACAGTCCCGGAATGGAACATGCAAAGACAATCCTAGCAGGGCCACCCAAACGTAGAACAAATGAACTCCTACAGGCTGGTAGGACTGGAGCGCGTACGCTTACTGCAGTATACACGGGCCACTGCCGGCTGAGATCACACCTACAGAGGATGGGACTGGTGGAAGACGCCGAATGCCGTCTCGGTATGGAAGATGACGAAACAATGAAGCATGTTATGTGTACCTGCCCCGCTGGAGGGCAGGAACAGGTTTGAGGTGTTTGGCAAACCCACGCTAGACCTATCAGACCTAGAAGACATATCACCCTCGGACATAACGGCCTATGTTAAAAGGCTGGATCTTGAGGGTGAACTTTTTTCCTATTGAGGGTGAACTTTTTTCCTATTAAACTCTTTTCCTATTAAAGAGCTCGTAGAAACTGAGCCACAATAGGCCCTCGCGGCCCCAGTGGAGGGTCCCACTTGGGACCCACTCTTAGTCAAATACAAATACAATACCTTTTATGATAGATATTTTTTACCGAAGACTTTTTACTGTATATCTTAATTTTCTCTTTTCTCTCTTTAGTAAAACCTCTAATCCATGCAAAGCTGAACACTTGAACTTTTCGTAAACCTACATAGCCCATATAATTTCCGAATCGCATAATACAGAGCTCTGTGCTATTTGCAAGATCTCAACAGCCGTCAACAAAAGGCGAGTTGATTAAGATTCTCCGCAATCCGACCTTTCTTCCGCTTTCTTCAGGCACAAAATTAAACCGGCTCGGCTGGAAAAACTTCCCATCCCAAACGTTCGCAACTCTCTATTACCTCGGAACTTATTTGCCGCTCATGGTGCCATTCGAAACCGTTTTCCAGATCTACGATTCGCAGAGCATAGCCCAATATCTTTAGATTTTTTTCACCAAAATTTGTTTTGGTGAAACCAGAGTTTGGAGAGTTGAAACTTTTTTAAGGAAATATATTCTATTATGTAGACGATAGGGTTCAGAACCGGGAAATTCCGAAAATGTCAAAAGTTGACATACGATATGTCATTCTATTCAGATTGTCATTAAGTATATTGCAATAAAGTAAAAGATACCAAGGGTGCCATTTATAAATCAAAAGGTGTAGTCATTTCCGGTGAAACAGGAAGTGATCGAAAACACTTAAATACGTCAATCAATCCTAATTTATGTCATGTAGTAACATACTAAATCTCATTTTTTTATGTGAAAAAATAAAAAAAGTTATAGAGGTGAGCCTCTTTTGAGACGCACCCGGTATATTACACGATTTTTAGTTTTTTGTTATTTCTAATCAAAGTCAGTTGTATATTTTATCATTCGTCGATTTCTATCTGAAGTTATAGGGCTAAACAAAGTCATCCAGAGATTATCCGACTCCATTTCCAGACCGAGATAGCGCCAGGTAGAGGGCGGATTCGCTCCTCGTTTTCTGAATAAAGTGCATGTGCCGCCAGAGCCAAGTTATTTATGGAATCATTAGTTCGGTTCGTTAGCGGAAAGTCGTTAGTCGGTGTGGTCGATGCGTTGTAAGGCTGCTTTTAGTCGATATTTACTGTATATCTGTAAAGTTTGCATTTGTCTTTTATACCCTCATTTAACGTTTCAAGAGAGAAACCCAAAGTGACTGATATGCCTATGCTAAAGCGGAATTGGATTGATCATGTAGCCAGTTTCAGTGGTGTAAGATGGATGATAAAAGCTTTAGAATGGGACACCTCGCACTGATAAGCGAAATAGAAAATAGGAAAACCATCTATGCAATTAACTGATGATATAAAAAAATGATGGAACGTCTTGATGGGAAGCTTAGTGGAAAAGAATTTTTAAATAAATGTCTTACCTATGCTGCCAGAGCTAATCTTAAGGCACATAAATATGAATTGGATAATATAAACTCATATCAACGTAGATTGAGTTTCTTCTATGCTGCGATATTCAAAACAGAACACAGTACAAAACAAAATAATTTGGAATAGATGTATCCCAAAGGCGAATTTAAGCGTTTTTTTACATTCTTCTGGTCTTTTAATTCGAATCCCATTTATAAAAATTATTCTTTCTTGTCTGTGCCGCTCGCATTAACAATAGTTAAAGCACGTTAATGCCCAACCGTATTTTTAATACTAAGCTACGAACATAAAGGCCATGAATGACCATAATTCTAGGCCATCGGGAGCCCGTGGACATTAGCGACAATAATAGCTTTCACATTAGGGCATCACGAACCCTGTTAATATCAGCCATAAATCTTGGCATTGACCACTATTGGCTTGCTTTCGAGAGCCTGCGTCTTAGTGGGTGGTCAGTTCTCAGTTTCCTTTACATGAACATAATGGATTTGTATTTGAAGATAATTTGTCGTTGTCTTTTACTGCCGTCTTTACTGAAATTAACATCCAGGAGAATATTGCTGTGATGAGCAATTATACTAGTGAAGATCTGGATAATTAACTTAAAAAATATAATTTCATTCTTTATAAAGCTTTTTAAACATATTGTGCTAAATTAAATTACTATTAGGTAAGTGATTTCTTTGCAACTGAACACATAATATAAACTTAATTTGTTTTGTGGATACCGATACAATTTAAAAATATTAAACCACTCTTCTATTTCGATAAAAAAACCAATTCTTGCCTAATACGAACTAAAGGAACGCTTGTCAAGAAAATTACTATTTGGATATCTTTGAGCATAAACCCTTCAGGCCAACAAGCAATTATTATCATCAGAAAATAAAATCACTAGTAACATCTCCATTCTTTCCGCCAGCAGATACTGCTTCATTTTTCTTGATAAAATAATAAATACTTAATTATTAACTTTATTGTAGGTAAATTAAATTAAAATAACCTGTTATAAATTTAAATAAAGTCCATAAACTAATGTAGATTTTGAAAATAGCTACTAAGTCTCATTAGAAAATTGCTATGGCTACACCAGCCATCTTGATTACAATTTTATTGAAAAATCGTATTTTATTCAAAATTTGAGCCAGATAGGTATAGGAAACTCTAATATAGTTTGAAAGAGAATTTAATCTGCTTCGACTTATTTAAAAAAATACATAGTGTTGCATTTGAAATAACGAAGTTTTATGTAAAATCAATATTTAAAATAGACCAGCAATTTTTGATACCCCTGTATATAATTAAGGAAGTAATCAAATATTTTAGTAAAGTTTATTTCTCTGGCTTGAAAGTCAGCAGAAGAATTAATTCTGAGAAGTAATGTGCAAGGTGTTGACGAACTTTTTATTATAGCATGCATATTTAAATATCTTTAAATATCTCAAAAACCAAAGCTTTTAAACATATTAAACCCTGATAATAAATACCTTATTTTATATCCAAGAATCCAAAAATGAAATAAAATACCGGGTGTTCCATAAGAAAAAATATAGCTTTGGTATGTATCTTAGTTCTGACACACCCTGTACATTTCAAAATAATTTTAAATTATGTACATTGCCTTCCCACATATACACATAAAATATTTTGTTTCTACATCTTTCCGTTTTCGTATAATCAACCGAGACGAATGAGGTGCGTCACCCTGTATAATAATATACAACAATAATACAAGATAAACGTGACATTAGTACATTGAAATTAAAACATTAAACCATTCAAAAATCTACGAAAATATCTATAAACCAACATTTTACGACGTGTTCTCTTTGAATTGGAACATTATATTCATGTAAATGAAATAAAGCCAGAACTGACCACTCACTAAGATCCGGGTTTTCGAAAGCTCGCGAATGGTGGTCAGCCGGCTCCAGAATTTATAGCCGTTATTAACAGGGTCCGCGATGCCCTAATGCGATCGCGGTTATTGTCGCTAATGTCCACGGACTCGCGGCGGCTTAGAATTATGGCCAGTTACGGCCTTTATGTTCGTAGCGTGGTATTAGGACTACGGTCGTGAATTATCGTGCTTTAACTATTGTTTAAAGCAAGCGAGTCGGACAGGAAAGCATTGTTTTTGCAAATTGGATTCGAATGATAAGCGCGGAGGAATGTGAAAGGGTTTTGGTTTTCGCTGAAACGTTTTTAAGTTAAGCCGTTGGTGTATATCTACTTTAGATTATTTTGTTTTAATTGTGTGAAAATCGTACTATGAGAGTCCTGTTTATCTTTGCTTGGAAGGAATTAAATCTGCGTTAAAAATAAGATTATTTCAACATTGTTATTTGGTTGACTGCTGATTCATTGTCATAATCGTGCCCGGTGACGTATGTACAGCTCTCGTTTACCAGTATAAAGGTTGTGAGTTCCAATCTTGCAGCTGTCAGTATAGTATCATACGTCTTTCTAAGATACCGACTTATGAAATAAAGGTCTATAATAAGTACCTATTCTTCATCACTCGCATCTCCGAGAAAGCCACATAACAATACAAATGTAAATGCGTATACAGAAAGTGCGATTGATGTCAAGAATAGGATTTATTGTGGGTATAAGAACATGTATAATTAAAAAGTAACCAATGGAATAAAAATTTTCACTAGTGAAATAGAAAAGTGGGTTTTCATTTGAAAAAAAAAATATTTATGATAATTTTTTTATCGCTCAATTCCATGACAGCTGCGGCCATTATTATATGACATTCGAACAATTTAATTTTTGAAATAGATAGCCACATGTCTTCTCTTTATGTCACAGTTGCTGTGGTAATCACTCAATTTTACGTTTAAGCTACACACATTTTTTTAACAAGCAGTTTTTTTCGTCCAAAAATTTTTAATATTTTTTTTTCTCAAAAACGGTTAATGTTAGGTAATATCAAAATTCATAAAATTTTACAGAGAATTTAATTAGGTAATAAAAAAAGGGGGCACCCATTTAAAATAAGAAATTGCTGTCAATTAGGAATTTTCGGAAGTGCCGCTATTTTGATTGATTACTACTAAAACCTATAAAAATCAATAACAATACACAAAAATGTATTTTTTTGTAAATTTTTTGGTTGCTCATTATATTTAATTTATCATATTGTAATTTGACTAAATATGTTGATACAGAGTTAGTTATTTTTCAGGGTATTTTATTGATCTATTTTTTTATTTTTAGGTAAGGCAGTTTCTTCAAAGACCATGGCATCAATCTGGTATGTGTAAAATAGTAAATCACTACAATGTGACAATAATATAATGATAAGTTATGATACAATTAGATAGGTATGTACTGTGTTCATTATATATTTTTATTACTAGCCAAAATAATTTTACTATAAATTTTAATATTACTTAGTGATTTTTTATAAGGTTTTATTAGCTTCAATAGATATAAAATCGATATCAAATATTAGCTTCCTAACAATTATTAAAATTGCTGTTACAAGTTTTAATAACATAAGAATGCTTTCAAAATTACATTTCCTGTTTTAAAATAATTTTTCTTTGGGGCTTTTTTATTAAATGATTTATGATTCATAATTTAGTGGACGATTCACGACTTGATAAAAAGTAACATATTTTTATTCATAATTTCATTATATTTATTCCCAATCATGCAGCAACCGACTGATGTGCAATAAATTAATTAGCAATAATCTATAGTATTCATATAGAAAAGAAGTATGATTAGTTTTTGTGATACTGACGTTTAAAAGTAAGAGACATTTCTGAAAACTAGTAAGCTTTCTGCAATGCGTTTATTTCTTTCAAGTTTTTAACACTTTCCAATAACAGGTATATTAGGTTTCAAATTATCGTCCTGTATAATCACTCTTACCGTAGTTAGTTTGGTAGATGCAAAATATTAGTCTTAGAGGATATCTATACTGCAACAACTCGACTGACAGGTCTACTACGTTATGTACTAAGTAACCTAATTAAGAAATCGCACACGGCGGCGTAGCTACAATAGCAGCCACTGTAAACATTCTGAAATATATCAGAATTTGCGCGACGTTGAAGCATTGTTGACACGACCTGATTCAACTATTAAAGTTATTATATTAAGCTCCTAGTCGCTGTATTTGTTCTCTATACTAGCGTTTACAAACAGTCTGGAATAACTACATATTTATACATCGGATTAAACTATGCTGCGCATGAATAAAGCCTCTGTTATTCCTAAATTAAGGTTACCATCAGCTGCATATAAACAAATTGTATAAACATTATTGGCACCTCTATTTATATGAGCACTATAACGAGTATAGCGAAGTAAGTGTCATTAGAATACCCTGGAAATAATAACTTTATCAAATTTCTCTGATTTCACAAATAATGTAATTTTTAGGCCTAAGTTACTGATCTATTTAAGAGATTAGAGGATTTCTGGTTTGCAAAAATATTTTGCAAGCTGTTTTTATTTAGTAAGATTTGAATTTAAATCGAAATTATACAGGATATTAAGATTAACAATACGCTTGCAGTATTATATTTAGTTTTTATTACTCTTAAAATTTATGTTATGTGGTATCTAAAAAATCAAAGTGGTGATAGCTGTTCATTATGGACAGAGGACTGACAGTGAGACCTTGCAGTCGAACACTTTTCTTTTTAGTAGAACCTCTTTTAGTGCGAAGTGTACAAGATAGCTTAATAGCCGTAAAAAACTTATAGCAAATTTATTAGAATATTTTGAACGGGAAAGCGGTAGTAATAGCCCTCTATGTCCATTAAACGCTGTCAAGAAGGTGAGTTTTGTTGATGTAAATAATAACTGTTTATATATTTATAATTAATCTATTTTTGTTTCCCAAAATATTTTGATTAAAAGAAAATATATAAAATGGGCAACGCTGTGCCGTTCAAGCTTAATCACGTGACTAAAAGTTTATTTGGTATGATCTATATGTGTTTTGTTGAAATCATTCCTCATAGTCTAGTTTTTTATTAGTATTATTATTATTTATTTTTTAACATGATTATTATTATGAACATCATTTAAATGAATAAAATCCTGTTGATATTTATGCTGGATTATTTATTGATATTATACTGCATTATTTATATTATACAAGAGTTATTTTAATCTATGCAGAATTATCATTTTATTTTAAATTTCTTAAATATTTTCAGTCTTCATAAAAAGTCTCTACATCTAAGCACCCTGTAAATAAAGGAATTAATATTATATAAGGCTGTTTCGTAAACAAGGGAAAAAAATTTCTTCAAAAATATAAAATTCACTCAAGAATATAGTAGTAAAATTTTATAAAAGAACGTAACAAAATCACTTATAAAATTTATTTATTACGAAAAGATAGCTTTCAATACTAAATAAAAAATTATTAACTTTTTCTTTATGTCCCACGATTGTCTTTACAAGAGTAAAAACCAACAAGTTTTTTTTATTGATATTTTGCGAAAGATGGTTTCGTCATAAAAAAATTTGCTTATTCTAAAATGGTTAATCCTGTTTACACTTTTTCAAAATTTTATATTGTCTTAGAGAAAATTAAAAAAAAACTATTATGTATACTACTACATATTATGTATACATAATATAGTGATTAATCAAATAAAAATGTCTCATGTTCTACCTGAGGATAGAAACCTTTCATTTAAAAACCACAATCATTAAAATTGATGGAACAGTTAGTATATATTTTTTAAAAAAAATTTAAATTTTATATTAAAAACAAATAATTTATTCATATTAAAATGCATAAAATATATCAAAATTTAACACATTTCGTGTGTATGAGCATTATAAATAGCGTAATCCCAAAGAAATTAAAAGGGTTTATACGCCCAAAAACACATATAATAAATCCATACAAGTTGCGATTATAGCGAAAGGCAAACGTAATATTCGCACGTTAAGCGACCGTCGTCGCCATAAAAAAAGATTAAATCCATTGTTTCGGCTCGGAATTATGTCGCTGTCGTATTTTAATCCAATTAAGTTTTTACACATTTTAATTAATGTAAAAAGACCGTCCCGGACAATATTAAATCCCTGAATAATAGTGACGAATGCGGGCTGGAACGAAATACCGTAGAAAGGATGAGCGTAGTGCATTTAGATAATTTTTCGGGTTATTAATAGGGATAAAAGCGGGTTTTTTTGTTAGAATGTAAAACAATGACGTAGGGGAAATTTTTATTTTACGAGCGGTAGTTATTAAAAAATGTATAAAATAATGTAAGATTAGTAAACCAGAACCAAACCTAACAAAACTTTAAATAAATATTTTTGCTATTGCTTTGAGTAAGACTAAAAGATCAAGAATATAATTATTATAATAAGCTATTATTAGTGAAAATATGAATAAAACGAGTTATTAAACAATTTGTCCTATCAATAAATGTTACTCTTATGATATCTATCTTGGGAGTTGACCAAAGAGACGGAGAATTCATTCAGAAAATTCAGGGATGTTCGAGACGGAATATCTCGAAAACTGCTAATTCTACGTAAAAATGATAAAAACCATTTTTGCAGATAATTACCTAAGCTTCAATTTTTATTCCAAGAAAAATTTTGTAAATTCCATATTTTGATAGATATTTGCGAAAAACTATTTGCGATTTTTCGCCCATTTGGGGCTATTTTTTTCGGCCAAAGCTGGTCGAGTACGGTGTTTTTACGCTTAATTTTTTCTCTTAAACCTACTCCCCGAAAGGTACACATTCCGCCTAAAAAGGCTTTGATTTTGGGGTTTTTCGTGTCCTTATTTACTGGACTACCACTTTGCTGGAAAAAGATTCAAATAAAAAATTAAAGAGTAGAGTCTATTCAACCAGTCAGGGAAGATTTCTTTCCAGGGACAGATACATTCTCAAGATGACAGGAAATAAAATTTACCTGTTTATTAAAATAACAGACAAATTTCACTGTCCTGATTTTGGGTTAGGAATTAATAACTAAAGAAGAAAATAATTCAAATACAATATAGATTATTTTGTAGATTTGATAAGTTAGTATTTGACTAAAAAGTTGTGTTTTTAATTCTCGAGATAATTCCAAGAAATTACCAGAAGGAAAAAATGTGTATCATAAATTGGTTAGTTATGTAACAATTTAAGATTAATATAGGTAATGCTTGCTAAGTACCTGATTGATTATTACAGGCTTATGTACCAATGCGTCTCATCAGTGTAACCATATTTATACATATTTGACGATATCTCATTTTTTTTTCGTAGATATTTTGTTTTATAATTTGAGATGGTTATTTTCAATAATTTTTGGTTCTGTCTGAATATTTTGTTTTTCATAAATAATTAAAATTTACCTTATTATTATTATTATTATCAATTTTAAATATTTACATTATAAATATTATCTAATACTAGCTGACCCGACAAACGTTGTTTTGCCATATAAATATTTTTTATGGGACAACATACATTTTTATTTACGGGGTTGAAAATTGTTGAATTACTAGTATCGCTATTAAAAAATAGGGGTTCATGGTAGAAGGGTGTATATATGTATTCTTTAATACCACATAAAAAAAATGGTTATAATCTTATCACTTAGGGGTGTAAAAAATAGATAACAACCAATTCTCAGACATACTGAGTATAGATATTTAATTTCATCAAAATCGGTCAAGCCATTTCGGAGGAGTATGGTGACAAAAACTGTGTTACGTGAATTTTATACATTTGATATACTATGCATATAAATTTCAATTATTCTATAAAATAATAAATAATTAATTTACTATTTCCGAATTATTTAGGGTCTGTTTAATTTACAAGGAATTTAATTAAGGTGTTGTATGTTAAATTCTCGATGTTTTTTCTTTTTATTTAAAAACTTCGTCCATTAAACAATTCGGAATTTTATTATCTAAAACAGGGAGATGAGGGAAAACGAACTGGAAGAAAAACAAAGAAATTTATTCGGAAAGGACACAAGCCGACGCTGCAAAAACCGCCAATAAATAAATCAGACTTTTTAGTTTTAGTAGGATACTCATTTATTTATTTAGATAAAGTCTCCATAAATCTCCATGCGACCTTTTAATTAAATAATGGAACGCCTTGTTTCCTTAGGTCGGCAGCGGCGTCGTCGACTGACGATTCACGACATTGATAGTCCGAGTGTATAGGTTAGAAAATATATATTATAGTAATAATACACCAAAAGCATAATTTTGAAAAAAACATTAGACAATCAAATCTATTTTTCTAAAGCTAAATTAAAATGTTAGTAAAGTAGTTTTAACATAGCCATGGCACCCTAGATTAAAATTTAAAATACAATTTTGTTTTTAAGCGAAAATGTCAAAAGTTGACATATATAATAATACCAATAATATAAATACCCAGGTTGCTATTTAAAAATCGAAACTTGTATTCATTTCCGGTGAAACAGGAAGTGGACGAAAGGAATTGAATACGTCAACCAATCCTAATTTATTTACTAACATACCAAATCTCGTTTTTTATCTCAAGAAATAAAAAGTTGTAGGAGTGAGCCACTTTTGAGACACACACGGTATTAAACTGATAGGAATAATAAAAAATAGTGCATTTAGAAAACAGTTACTGATGGTAGATTAAAATGTTGGAATAGATTGCCAAACCATGCTTGGTGCTAACTGAAGTATTGTATACTTTTTCTTAAAGACAAAAAGAGAACACTGCTTTTTAAAAAATGTCTGTTGACCATATTTTGTTGACGGTGAAACACTGAATTACTTTTTACTATTCCACCGTGAATACCGTTAGACAATACGAAGTTTGACTAGCTAGTATTATATAGAATATTTGGGCTAGCTAGTATATTATAGAATAAGAAATTGTTTAGTTTTACATAACTTAACAAAATAGGATTAGCACTTTCTTATTTTTTATACAAACTCTCGGACTATTGCCTACACTCCTCCCAATCCAGGAAAAAATAATGAACGGCGTTAACGTCAACATTTATCTGCCGGAACGGCCGTTTGGATATAACTGGCGCATATAAAGCTTTCTATTTAATTTCGGGCTAGTTCCGGCTTTGCTCGCACCCATTAGCCAGCCGTGCTCGAACTTTCTCTATCCAGGAGTGGATAATTTAAACTCGTTTATTATCTTTAAAATTGTTAAATTGATTTAATATGCTGTAGTACTATATCACTAACGTCTACCTCTAGGCTATGCTATGAATAAATTAAATTAATTAAATTCCAATATTATCCGTTAGCGATAGATGTATTTTTGTTAGAATATGAAAAAGGAACGTACAGTCTATATTTTAATTTATTCGTAAGTTATAACTAAAGTATGAATATATATTTTCAGTTACTTTATGAATATCTGACCGAAACTTTGTGCAAAATTTCAAAATTTTCATCCATCAAGGTCAAGGATGAGACGGAGTCTAGGATAAATAAAGAAATATAATATATAAAATTCTTGTGTCACAGTTTTAGTTACCGTACTTCTCCGAAACGGCTTGACCAATTTTAATGAAATTTTATGTATATATTGAGTAGGTTTGAGAATAGGTTATTTATTTTAGGGAATATAAAGGGTCATTACTACCGTTTTCTCAATCAGAATATTCTAATAAAGTTGCGATAAGTTTTTACGGCTATTAAGCTATCTTGTACACTTCGCACTAAACGAGGTTCTAAAAAGAACAATGTTCGACAGCAAGGTCTGCTAGTAAACATTTTCAAGCTTAAAGTATCACAACACTATTTATTTAAACCAAAAATTCGTAATACAAAAGTATTGTCAAAATGAATGACAATAGCTGGCCATACATATAGAGGTTGATCTGTCGATTATAATTGCCACGGATAAGTCTGCCGGTTTTATCTGTCGTATATTAAACCGTTGTCATCCACTAACGCAGATTAAAAATTCGCGGTTAATTCTTAGAGATTGACCTGCCACAGGGACCACCGGGCGTTACTGGGCGAAAGCCGTAGATTTATCTGCCGTTTGAATCGAAACTGTGGAATTTCGAATTCGCGAAAGTTTTGTACACGGTTTGATAATCGGTGGTATAACAAGTATGCCTAAACGTATGCTTTAAAATGTTTTGTGGAACGCAAAAAAAGGTCTGTGTTGTGGAATGATTATTAATATGCAAATAATTGAAAGTAGTGCTGTAAAAAAGAGACGTTCAAAGTGGATTAAAAGTTATTTGCTGAAGAAAAAAAATTGAGCCATAATCTTCTTTTAAACCAACAACACCTTCAGAAGACATGTTGACTACCTTGTTGCACTAAAACTTTTCTGTTAATGGGCAACGACGGATTTAACTGGTATGGTGTAAACTGACATTCAAGTCTGGACCGGCGACTTAAGACTGGCACGCTCCTTCCCATTAATTAAAAGATAAATATGCCGGTTTAATTTGCGCCGTTCCAAACCGACAGATCAACCTCTGTGTGTATAGCCAGCTAATGTCAAGAACTAAATAAATAAATGCGGACACTTGACATTTTTAGCGCGAAATTTTAATTCCAGTTAGTCAACACGGCGTTAGTTTACGTAACTAAAAGTTTAACAGATATGAAATATAGTTAAGTTTGGCTGGAAAATTGAAACGGATTTTGATATCTCACAAACAAATTTGACAAAGAGTGGTATCAGACATTAAAGATGTAATAACCCTATCAACCTATTTTATATCTTTTTTATAACTTCATTTATTGACTTCTTATATTTTTCAGATTGGCATAGTCTACAAAAACCGTTGACGTTCTGTTAAAAATTATTGATTTTTAACAGAACGTCAACTGTTTTTGTAGACGTGTCTGTTTAAAAAAACTAAAGTCTTCTCGAATAATTGCGTTTAAATGTTTTAAATAGTTTTTTCTATGTATTTTTTTGCTTCCGACGACGTAAAGAGATAAACTTTCCGAAACGTTAAGAATTTTTTTGTTCGTTAGGCAAATTTATTTATCTAAAACTACTGACAAGTAGTTTCCGTTGGATTAACGCAGCAGTGTCTACAAAAAATAACTATTTTATTTTTTAGATTTTTTGCAGTGGCGAAATACCCATAGAGGATTATTTTGGAGAGATGAATCCGCCACATATTTATAGACATTTTTTAAATTGAAGGATAAGAAAAATAAGAGCTACTAAATTCCTACTTTAAACTCCACAGAAAAATGTGTCTATTACTTCATTTCACACACTCGGTAAAGCAACTTTACCGTGTGTGACATAAGACAATAACAGTGAAAAGCTACCCTACCTAGATCCAATCTGATCCAATCAAATATCGATTTGACGGTAGGACAGAGAATCCGGATGCGATTGTGGGGCAAATGAAAAGCCCATTAACTCGTCGCTCACCTAATAGAACATATTAATTTACAATGGTGGGCTTCCGCCAACAGGCACTGGTGCCGCTTCAAATGACCAGTAACTGGCTTAGCGCGGGATTTCCACCGATCCCGTTCGGATCACCACGGTACGGGTCAGATTTAATTGGGCGCAACATAACCTCGATAAATGTATATATCGTTTATGATGGATAGCGTTGAGGTTCTCGTCAATAACTTCCATTTTAGGATTATAGAATTAAGCCTCGACAAACGGTATTAGTTTTTGGTATGGAATAGTTTCATTAAAATGGAATTAATACTGGGATTACATTAGTTAGGTCTAAAGATAGGAAAAAATAGTGTAGTGTATTATAACTTCAAAAGGTTATTAATATACCATAGTACAGCTATGCACTTTATATTCGGATTTGGATGCACGAAGTTGGCTGCACCAATAAGAGATAAAAACTATTTTTTTTTATAAATTGAGCAATCATAGAAGTATTTGCTTGGCATTGTCATGATATGATAGTTCATCATGATATGAAAATTGTACTAGTCTGTTCTAAAATTTAATATTCTGCTTAAATCGATCTGGTATTTATTACTTTTTGTGCCTTGTGACATAGAGGTACAACTGTCGCCTACCAATCGAAAGGTTGCGAGTTCGAATCCTTCAGCCGGCAGTTCATCTAGGCTATTTTTAATCAAAAAAGTTAAAATGATTTGGGTACCTACGTCGACTCAGCCTTAAATGAGTACTTGCGCTTCACCAGCGGCGAAGCTTCTATTGATGCGGGTGATGCGTCGCATCCCTTCGAAATATTGTAATACGTTTTTATTTAAATAAGTCACTGAGATATATACACTCCTATAATAAATTAAAATTCTCAATAAATTTATTCAAATAATTAAATTTAAGTTCAATTATTTAATGTGAGTACTGGTCGAGCTTTATAGATAACGCTAAGACCTACGCTAAACTCTAAAAATAAAAATATCTTGACAGCGCAATGATGCGACTGTCCTCGTTACATCTTGAACTCCGCCGAATGCGAGCTGGGGTCAGCGAACTTTCTGGCCGCGATTTGTTCGGTTTTAGTCAGTGGGTGATGTTGTTTTATAAACACATCTCGTTGACGGTATGAAATATAAAATATCGTCGCTCGTTGCGATGACACCGCAATCATCCTTCAGTTCTATGGTGTATTCAGAAACATTAAAAACTATTGAAGAAGGACCTCGAAAGCATATTTTGAATATTAATACTAAATTAAAATCATGTATTTGTCGTTTTAGTGAAAATGAAAAATTTATAAAAGTGAACACAACAAACACTCAATAAACCTTTTTGTTAGCCTTGTCTACTATTTTATCTAACAGATACGTTTGCAGTTTTGTTTTTTACCTAAATTTAGTTCTTTTTTTAAATTCGTTTGATTATTTTTGTAACCTGTTAGGTTTTTGTATATCTTATTTTTGTAACTTCAAAATTAAAGGCTTTAATAAAAAAAGAAAAAAAACTTTATTGTGTTGGTAAAATATTAATTGCAGTTACTAATTACATCCCCTTGTATTGACACCACGTTTCGCGATTTACAATCCTGAGGTAATAATAGGTGATTGAAGCGTAGTGCTAGCCACATTAACTTCTTCGTATACCGAACGGATTTAGCGAAAAACCGTTCGGTATACAAAGTTGTACCTTGCTACTTCCAAGTCGTTAAACGGGAGCTGTTATTATTATTATTTTTAATATCACATTTCAGGGACATTTGGATTGC
The DNA here is from genome assembly GCF_002938485.1 of Sitophilus oryzae. NCBI lineage: Eukaryota > Metazoa > Arthropoda > Insecta > Coleoptera > Curculionidae > Sitophilus > Sitophilus oryzae. The sequence continues at coordinate 9,281 of NW_022146733.1, read as the reverse complement.
AAGAATTTACCCCCCGCCCTACAATAATTTATCTGAAAGATACTTTTTTAAAAGTTGATAATTATTATTATTATATACTCTAAATGATATCCTTCATCTCTTACGTCTCAACATGCCAATCAAATTTAAGGATACGATCATCATGAAAATTTAACACCTCAACCATCTAAAATCTAATGGCTTCTCTGAAGCAGCTCCGTCTACATTCCCACTTAATCCTACCGGCCCATTCAGGTCATTTTCGTATACGGTATGTTAATAAGAGACGGAGAGCCGAATTAGCTGGGGCTTTGGATATCTCGCGCCCGTTATTCAGAAATAAACGGGATTAGGCTGGAAATTATGATAACGGGTCCGTTCCGTTGGAAATTAAATACTTAATAAATTCCGCGGTCGGGTTTGCCAGTCGGCCCGGAAGATTTACGCTAAATACAGCTGGAAAAGCTTTCCTATCTTGTTTAAGACCGGTGTAGGAGGAAGGCCTAATGTTCCGTTTCCTGTTTTTGGAGGTTTGTTTGTAGGAATGTATTATGTAAGATTTTGGTGAAATTAGTCACATTTCGTAATAGTAAACCTAAAACACCCTCTACACTATGCCCGAAATATTTCACGAAATATCTCTGGAAATATTTTATGAAACATTTTGCGGAATATTTCTGAACATACTTTCAGAAGTAAACTCCATGCTTTTCTTATGTTGCAGGGAATCTCGGCCGCAAACTCCTAAATAGATCGAAATAGTCCGAGACCCTCCGTGATTTGTTGTTTTGTTTAACAATAACAAACAAATAACCAATCAACGGCGCGTCTATGTCAATTTCGGGAAATGTTTCGTTCAGTTTCCACAAAATTTTTATAACACGGGTTTATACAATATCGAAAAAAACGGCGCCAGCGAAGGCTATTAAATGAAGATCGCTGTCATTTTTATGTAAAATTATATTATGGGAAATGTCATCGATGTTCATTTACAAGCAAACTGGACGCTTTTTGTATAAATAATAATCAATAATTAACTAAACGATAGAGGCACAACTTTAGTAAATGGCTAAAATTGTTAATTAATTAATAATAAACAAAAAAAAACTATTGTCATATCTGCAATAATTTAAAAGTTATTTTGATTATAAAAGCAAAAGAGCTGATGACAAAGACAAGTTTCAAGTCATAACAATATTAAAAGTTGTATTAACAATAGAAAATATCTTTTTTAAGAAAACCAACACATGGCTACTTTTATTACAGAATAAAATATTTAAAAAAAAATGGTAAAAATTATATTTCATATTTTTCAATTGTTAATAAAAAAGTCGAAAATGAAAATTGTTTCATTTTTTAACGGTAATTCATTTGTTCGCCTATTAGGAATAACTTCACTAAGCGAAAATAATTTTAGGGTTTTAGTTTAATAATTATCGGGGTTTTTATATTAACTTTCAGTTGAGAAAAAGTTATTAATTAATGAATGCATGATTAATGTTTTTTCGACCACGGATTATTGTTTATTAATATATCGCAATACTCCATGAATTTTCTTATTCTTTAATATTAATATTTAATATGGTTAAATTTTTTTTTAAGCTCTTGTCTTAAAGTGATGCAACGCGCGCGGAAGCCTAACTACCCGTTTTAGCTCTGTTTTCAGGGCTCTGTAAAAATTATAAATATTTGAGCTACAGTTCCGAGAGCTAGAACTTTTTTTCGAGAAATTCAAAAAAAATATAAACTTCCACTTTTTTCACTTAATTGTTAATAATTTTAGTATTTCTTTTAGCGCCTTTTGGGAGTTTTCCTTAAACTTTCTAGGTGAAAATATGAATCGAATGAAATCAAATTCGTAATTGACAAATTTTACTAAAACTGGTACATGTGAACCAGACTACTTCGATCTATTTTCCACATAGTGTAGAGCGTGTTTAAGCTTACCCAGGTTGATAAGCTACGTTAAGGATAGCTCTTAACTAACCTCTGAAAAAATATCAGTAAAGTTTAGAAGAGGAATAGTTATTTTTTATACAAGACGATAAAATGGTATTTTATCGCCGACCGAGAAAAGATTAATTCACGAGCGATGAAATCGCTAGTGAATTAATTTCGGTAGACGATAATGCAATTTTATCGTCGTGTATAAAACAATATTTTTCCCATAGCGAGTTACGTTTTAAAAAATATTCAGAAATTATTATTTCAAGGAATTTATTACGAGTAGAAAAAATATTATGCTGGGTTGGCGTTGGTTGTTTCTATGTAATTTGACAAATAAATAAAGCTGTCTTTTTAGTTGTCAGTTTTGAGTCAATATTTTTTAATTCTCTTTTTCGTCGATTGCTGATTGAATTGGAGCCAGAAATGGCTCAAAACGAGATAAGTGAATTACCAACAGATATTCAGGCTGAGACGAAAAACGCCATATCCAAACTACTTCCATTTAAATCCCGAATAACTTATGAAAAGGAATACAAAAATTTTCAAAAATGGAATCAATTAAAAAACGTGCGAGAAGAAATAAAGTTTATCCTTGCTGCCTACCCTTATGGTTTATTTTCAGTTAATTAAATATTTAACATAAGAAAATAGGACAGCAAAATTAGGACAAAAAGTGCTTTTTCTGCTTTATTACTCTTAAACCAGTGTTTCGTTGAAGAGATACAGATAAGTTTATTTCTTTCGCATTGTTTATTCATTCTATTTTTGTCTGACGGTCCGACCGTTTGCTATTGACCTGTAAAATTTTATTCGCCCCATTACATTACCATACAAAGACGAAAAACAGCGAAAAGTAACTCAAAATTAGATTTACTTCATATTGCAAAAGTCTGTCATACAACGTAATACAGAATTTGTGCCTAAGTGGATTATGCGCATCTCTTTCAATCAAGCATAGTATATTTTTATTAATATACGAGTTTTGTAAAAAATCCTGTATTTTCAGCAATTTGAAATAACGAACACGCCATAAAGATGTTGCAAGGTCTAGAATTGACATGTTTGTGTATGAAATAAAAATAAAGAAAAACATTTATAATTGCGTTTTTGAAAAATCAAAATCTAGAGAAAATACGATCAAGGGAATAATATACACTTCGCTAAGTTATTGCGACAACCTTTGTATACGCAGTTGTTTACGGCTTATTAAAATACTAGTCTTTGTACATCCGGCAGTCCGTGGAAGCCTTTGTGACGCCATTGCCATTGTCTTGGCTGGCAGAAAAGATAGGATTGTGACGAAAACTTTCGACTTCCGTTCGTCATTCGCTTTTACGACGCTTCTTAGAAACAATAGCGGTGTCGTCTAATAAAAGAGATGTCATCGGCGGATTTTTTACGACGGTCGCTGCTTCTAAAAGATGATTTATACAAAAATTCCACTTGTAAAAGTAGCATTATTTGCGATATCGAGCAAAATACCAAGTATAAGGTCGTAAATTTGGAATGCGAGTTTCTGACTTTTAGAGAAGATTTACAAGGTTGAAACTGTTATTCTGTATAATTGAAGAATGTAGTTTTATAAGTTTAATTCAAATCCGTTATAAGAAATAAAAAACTAACTTACATATACAGGTTGGTCAGAATTGTATTCCGGAAACTTCGGCAGCATATTCTGAAGATAAAAATAAGTAAAAAAAGTTCGTATAAATGTATGTCCTAAAATGCTTAGTTTCGAAGATACTGGGTGTAGAAGTTTCATTTTATTTTCGATTTTTTTTCCAAATAATTTCTGAAGTAAAGTCAATATTTTGATGAAAATTAGGTGTCTGTGAGTTTTTTTGACATGAAATGATTTTGATGTCAATATGGCTCCTATTTGTAGAGTGCCACCTACATTTTTTTATCTGGTTTGAAGAGTAATAATTTTGGTCCATACCTGTATAAAACTACTAAGTAAAAAAATATACATTTACGACGTTTTTTACGTAAAAAATGTCTCTTGGTAAAAATCGCTACGAGTAATGGTTTTCGAGATATTTGGAATCGAAATTATCAATACCTATTATCATTGACATTATTTTAAACATATTGACTAAATAGTTATTAGACTAAAATCATAAATTTGAAATTAAAAATTTTCTGTCAAAAGTTCAACAGAAATTGTTTTATCGTCATTTTATCTCAGAAAAAATTATTATTAATTTGAAAATAGAAAAATTTCCCAAATTAATTATTTCAGTCAAATAACTCAACGTGTTTATTTTTTGTCAATAATGACATGTATTGACTATTTTCATCCTAAATATCTTGAGAATGGTTGCTCGTAGCGATTTTTACCAAGAGATATTTTTTACGTAAAAAATCACGGAAATGTATATTTTTTCACTCAGTAGTTTTATACAGGTACGGACGAAAAGTTATTACTCTTCAAAGTTAAATTAGTTAAAAAATATGTAGGTAGCATCCTCTATAAGTAGGAGCCATATTGACATCAAAATCAAATTTATCATGTCAAAAAACTCCCAGATACCAATCAAAATATTGCCGTTACTTAGAAATTATTTGGAAAATATAAAAATAGAAATGAAACTTCTACACCCTGTATCTCCGAAACTAAGCATTTTAGGACATACATTTATACGAATTTTTTTACATATTTTTATCTGCAGAATATGCTGCCGAAGTTTCCGGAATACAGTTCGGACCACCCTGTATGCGTCTATAAAATCGTGAGATATACGTTGACACTAAAAACTTTTTCATACAAAAGAAATGTTAAAGAAGATGCTGTTCAAGGGCCGATATATGTTGACGATACTTTCATAATCGGGAACGGAACCGATAGACAGTTGGATTCTCTTCTCAATTATCTCAACAAATGATTCCATCAAATTTAGATTCTAGAGGTCTTTATTAGCAGAAATGGGAAAAAAATTGAAAAAAATTGAAATCTATTGGGACTTCTGTATATAGAAATCCCACATATACGGGACAATATTTAAGTTTTTAGTCAAATCATTCTGAAGAACAACTAAGGAAGGAATAGATAAAACTTCGTCATCCAGCAAATGCAGTGACCAAGCGTCACTTAATGTTAAATTAAATAATATTTAAACGGATTTGCTTCAGAATGAGAGTCTTCTTCTTTGAGAAGTCGTAAACAAAATTATATCAAATTGTAAAACCGACTCATTGGTTTATCGACCTGAAATATACCTGCTCTTGACTATTCCATATGTAATGGACCGTCAGAAAAGATCAGGCGGATAGCCAAAAGTATAAAATTAAAGCTATCTTCAAATCTGAATCGACTCTAAGAACTGTCCTGACAAAAACAAGACCAGAGTCATTGCAACAAGAGAAAGACTGTAGCTACCAGGCACCTGAATGCGGTGAATGTGTATATTGGAGAGACGAAAGTTCCTCTAAATGTATGACTTAGCGAGCACAAAAAACATGTAGAAAAATCCCATATCAACATGACATCAAAAAGTCCATAGGGAACCTCATTGGAAAAAGCGTAAATTTAAAGAGGCCATTTTTATTGCAAACAATAATAACACTTTTAGCAATCATAGTGCGGAAATATCTACGATATGGTAACCACTGATAAAACGCACCAATGCAGGCATTCTAAGTGTAAAATAACCTCACCTGTAAGTAAACTTACAGGTCACTGCACCCATCTTCGTCACGGGTGAAGCTCAGTAGTTTTAGGAATTAATTTTAGAAATTCTTTTAGTTTCAATATTGTCTCTTTACTTAATCTTTAATATATTAGATGCCCATTGTATCTTAATCTTGTTTGTTCAAAAACCAGCCGATTCCGAACATTGTATATAGCCTTCCTCTGCACAACGGAGAACTAATCTCTAAACATAATCAATTCCTAATACCCCCTCTTTTGTAAATAACAATTCAATCCTTTTGTTAGTCTCGGACCGCCACCTCTTTCTCCAGATTGCTGCAGGGATACAGTCTCTCCTCTCCTTCCCTCCTCCTTTTGAGGTTTCTAATCGCGGATCTACTATTAAACTACGGGCGGATAAAGGAACTAAATTGGGGGTGGAGTGGGGGTGTGTTATGTCTTACGAGCTCAAAATTGGGGCACGGCAAACGAGTTTTCGGGTATTACGCCGACAGGTCGGATTGTTTAATCGGCGTGGTAAAGGTGGTTTTTCCTCATGCTCTCCTCCCATCTCCTAGAAATGAAGGGGAAGATTTCTAGTTATGGACCGGGAGAACGGGGGAAATATTTGGTTAGCGTATGTTAATTAAATAGATTGAGATTAATAATTATAGAAATTTTAGTGCTTTTGAAGAGAAACAACTTTCATGTTCAGGTTGACAGAATCTAGTTATTAAAAGAAGAGAATATTAGACAGAAATTAGTTATCACAAAATAATGCCGTTGCATAAGTTGAATTTAGTAATAAGCATAAGTGGGGTATACAGGGTTCGGCAATAGTGCGTCGGGCATCTGTAGCTCCAAGAATAAAAAAACTTTTGGTCTTAGAATAGGGGCATCTGTAGCTCCAAGAATAAATACTGCTCTTTTGAGTATAGGGTACCATACGTTATATAGTTATTCTATTATTACTATACTATTCTATCATTCTTAGTCATAGCTACATAACTTTTTGAAATAATTAAAAAAAAACACTACTTTAGATTGGAACCTCCAGTTAAGACATAAAATACATTTTGTTCCACATCATATCGGAACAATTTTTATCACTTTATAAAAATGTTCGTATGGGTGGTTGTTAGTACTGATGATGTAAATAGTGTTGGAGTTTTGGTTTTATAAATTTTACTTTATTGCACTTACTTTAGTTACTCTATTTGCATAAGTAAAGTAATTAATACATCTATTGTTACTAGGAGTAATATTTTCTGCATTTTTTTTGTTTTTGCGCCGAAATAACATTTCCCAGCGGCGTTTTTATTCATTCACACAGTAACCAAATGCTCCGAAAAAACTACCAAAATGAGAGCTTCGCCATAATCGATTCAGCTATTTCAGATATGAGCCTCTGTTATTAACAGATAACAAACATTTTGAAAATACGTGTTTGGGTTATGGCAATGCCGAACTAACTGTTAAGGTTTCAACTAGATTTTATGTCCAAATAACGAAAACTATAATTTTACTTCGATTTTGTTGTATATTATGTTTAAATAATTATTTATATCACTAGATATCTATCTATACAAGAGTAATAAAAAAAAAGAAAAAATATACTAGTTGTCGAAGTTTTTTATATATCTTAAACTTTTTAGTTAAAAATATTTGTTTGAAAGTTGTTCACCCAAAAACAAAGTAAAACATTTCCATCAACTTTGACTTGTCGAAGAACAATTTATAATGAAAGTCATAAGTGTCATAACTTATCGCCTGAAGAATTTTCATATCGAGTATAAGTAGTAAAGGCAGCTCAACTTTTCTAATAAATTGCTTCAAAAGGTAAGAACGCTCCAAGGTTTTTGTAAACATGTCAATAAATCAAACTTTTTTAGGAAAGGTGACTCTGCATATAAAAACATAAATTTAGAAGAATGGTAGAGATATAAAGTTAATTTGAAATTTAAGTCACATTTATATTTTATTAGGGGATCGATGGAATCACGAAGTAGCCAACATTCGCGACAACCGCGCCATAATTTATTTTCAGTAATAACGGAGATACCTAGCACGGACAGAAAAAATCGGACATATTATACAGAGTGTCCCATTTTTGTGTGTTTTATGGAGTTTCTTGTTTATGAGTTCAGATACAAAGATGCGGTTTTAACATCACTGTGCTACTTTTGAATGTAACTAAAGACGCTACAAACAGATTTGTCCTAGCCTTCTTAGTTTTTGAAATACAGGGCAAATTTGGAATTGTTGCATTTTTCGACCCACTTCGTAATATTAAAAATGCGACAGTGTGCTGCTGCGGCGTTGCCCCATTTATAAAAGACACAGATGCGCGTTTCCTTGTCTAGTTGAATAAAATCACGGTCGAAAACGCTTATTTTTAAAAGATTTTTTTTGCGAAAAGATAACTATATAAAATAATTAGATATTATGTTTCTAGGCATCTGAAATCGAGTTATCAGAGTATTGTTAATTTGAAAACTCAACTTTTTAATACATAGATTTTAGATACTGAAACTTTTTTTATTTTTTATTTTAGAGCTGTGATCTTTGACAATATGTTTAAATGAAAAAAATGATAGGCTTGTTTTTTCTTATTCAAAAATTTAAAAAACGCGTCCATCAAAATTTAGTGCCTGGCAAATTTCAGCAATCGTATAACTTTTTTTGTTTGTAAACATCTTCACATTCTGTCTGCGACGAAAATATAGCAGAAACATTTAACGATTTTAAAAAAAACCAATCAATTATTTCTAGTTAATTTCGAGATATTCATTTTTAAATTCAGTGTTCTAATAGCACGATGACAGTCTAGCACAAACTCAATTCTACTTATTTTTATTAAAATAGGTACGTCTACTGGACATTTTAGAGTCGTATAATTTCTAACTTGCGTTTAATAATTTACAAGCTACTACGAAAATTACGACATAGATTCGTTAATAAATAAGAATAAGATGAATTGTGACGTAATTAAGTCGTGAAGCTAAACGCATGATGTCACAAACAAAGCGAATAAAATAAAAATATGGAAATGAAAGAAAAGGTTGTATCATATTTTAAGACTGACAACTCGCAGCAAAAATCTAGTGTCGCTACTGAATTTTACGTGAAAAACTCTATGGGTATCTGTTTTCAACTTTGCGATATATGACTGAGATGGGTATCGAAGAATACAGTATTTCCAATTTCGCTCTGTATTTCAGCAACCAAGAGGGCTAGCATCTTTAGTTTTATAAAAAAAAGTAGCACACTGATGAAAACAGCATCTTTGTATCTCTACTCATAAACGAGAAACCCCATAAATCACACGAAAATGAGACACCCTGAACATGTATAAATCATATAGATTGTCTAGAATATTTAGTCTAAGTATCCCTTTTATGTTTAAAATTAGTTAACTGTTCAAACATGGTTCAAACCGTCGTAGTTGTGTAAATCAGAGAATAAAGACCATGAAAATTCTACATAATATTTTTCCATAATGTCTAAGTTTTTAATCTCCAGTGTATACCCGTATATCCAATAGTGCAATTTTCCAACATCCCTCGCGGGGCAATTTCCGACATACCCCGGAAATTATCTTAAAAAGTCCATTCTCTCGGCACAAAAACTCGGGCAAGCCCATCTCTTTTCACCTACCCCCCTCCTCAAGCTTAACATATTCATCTTAGGAGCGGGCGAGCAACGTTTCGAAATTTTCCGCGTC